>NW_027478625.1:600000-828835 GCF_051014685.1 Ptiloglossa arizonensis
AAATTTTTAGTTTCTCAAGCGTTTCTTACTTCCAAACTGCCATATCTCGCGAACGGATTGACCAATCCGCAAAATTTCTGTTGCATCTGAAAGTAGAAACTCGCCCGATTACAACTGTATGCGTACTTTTCCCCTAGGCCGTTCTTGTTATTCGTTTCGAGCATCAGAACCGCGAAAATTTTGAGTTTCTCAAGCGTTTCTTACATCCAAACTGCCATATCTCGCGAACGGATTGACCAATCCGCAAAATTTCTGTTGCATCTGAAAGTAGAAACTCGCCCGATTACAACGGTATGCGTACTTTTCCCCTAGGCCGTTCTAGTTATTCGTTTCGAGCATCAGAACTGCGAAAATTTTGAGTTTCTCAAGCGTTTCTTACCTCCAAACTGCCATATCTCGCGAACGGATTGACCAATCCGCAAAATTTCTGTTGCATCTGAAAGTAGAAACTCGCCCGATTACAACGGTATGCGTACTTTTCCCCTAGCCCGTTCTAGTTATTCGTTTCGAGCAACAGAACTGCGAAAATTTTGAGTTTCTCGAGCGTTTCTTACCTCCAAACTGCCATATCTCGCGAACGGATTGACCAATCCGCAAAATTTCTGATGCATCTGAAAGTAGAAACTCGCCCGATTACAACGGTATGCGTACGTTTCCCCTAGGCCGTTCTGTTTATGCTTGTCGAGCATCAGAACTGCGAAAATTTTGAGTTTCTCGAGCGTTTCTTACCTCCAAACTGCCATATCTCGCGAACGGATTGACCAATCCGCAAAATTTCTGTTGCATCTGAAAGTAGAAACTCGCCCGATTACAACTGTATGCGTACTTTTCCCCTAGCCCGTTCTAGTTATTCGTTTCGAGTGACAGAACTGCGAAAATTTTGAGTTTCTCAAGCGTTGCTTACCTCCAAACTGCCATATCTCGCGAACGGATTAACCAATCCGCAAAATTTCTGTAGCATCTGAAAGTAGAAACTCGCCCGATTACAACGGTATGCGTACTTTTCCCCTAGGCCGTTCTAGTTATTCGTTTCGAGCATCAGAACTGCGAAAATTTTGAGTTTCTCAAGCGTTTCTCACCTACAAACTGCCACATCTCGCGAACGGATTGACCAATCCGCAAAATTTCTGTTGCATCTGAAAGTATAAACTCGCCCGATTACACCGGTATGCGTACTTTTCCCCTAGGCCGTTCTAGTTATTCGTTTCGAGCATCAGAACTGCGAAAATTTTGAGTTTCTCAAGCGTTTCTTACTTCCAAACTGCCATATCTCGCGAACGCTTTGACCAATCCGCAAAATTTCTGTTGCATCTGAAAGTAGAAACTCGCCCGATTACAACTGTATGCGTACTTTTCCCCTAGCCCGTTCTAGTTATTCGTTTCGAGCAACAGAACTGCGAAAATTTTGAGTTTCTCAAGCGTTGCTTACCTTCAAACTGCCATATCTCGCGAACGGATTGACCAATCCACAAAATATCTGTTGCATCTGAAAGTAGAAACTCGCCCGATTACAACGGTGTGTGTACTTTTCCCCTAGGCCGTTCTAGTTATGCTTGTCGAGCATCAGAACTGCGAAAATTTTGAGTTTCTCGAGCGTTTCTTACCTCCAAACTGCCATATCTCGCGAACGGATTGACCAATCCGCAAAATTTCTGTTGCATCTGAAAGTAGAAACTCGCCCGATTACAACTGTATGCGTACTTTTCCCCTAGCCCGTTCTAGTTATTCGTTTCGAGCAACAGAACTGCGAAAATTTTGAGTTTCTCAAGCGTTGCTTACCTCCAAACTGCCATATCTCTCGAACGGATTGACCAATCCGCAAAATTTCTGTTGCATCTAAAAGTAGAAATTCGCCCGATTACAACGGTGTGCGTACTTTTCCCCTAGGCCGTTCTAGTTATGCTTGTCGAGCATCAGAACTGCGAAAATTTTGAGTTTCTCAAGCGTTTCTTACCTCCAAACTGCCATATCTCGCGAACGGTTTGACGAATCCGCAAAATTTCTGTTGCATCTGAAAGTAGAAACTCGCCCGATTACAACTGTATGCGTACTTTTCCCCTAGCCCGTTCTAGTTATTCGTTTCGAGCAACAGAACTGCGATAATTTTGAGTTTCTCAAGCGTTGTTACGTCCAAACTGCCATATCTCGCGAACGGATTGACCAATCCGCAAAATTTCTGTTGCATCTGAAGGTAGAAACTCGCACGATTACAACGGTATGCGTACTTTTCCCCTAGGCCGTTCTAGTTATTCGTTTCGAGCATCAGAACTGCGAAAATTTTGAGTTTCTCAAGCGTTTCTTACCTCCAAACTGCCATATCTCGCGAACGGATTGACCAATCCGCAAAATTTCTGTTGCATCTGAAGGTAGAAACTCGCCCGATTACAACTGTATGCGTACTTTTCCCCTAGCCCGTTTTAGTTATTCGTTTCGAGTAACAGAACTGCGAAAATTTTGAGTTTCTCAAGCGTTGCTTACCTCCAAACTGCCATATCTCGCGAACAGATTGACCAATCCGCAAAATTTCTGTTGCATCTGAAAGTAGATACTCGCCCGATTACAACGGTATTAGTACTTTTCCCCTGCGCCATTCTAGTTATTCGTTTCGAGCATCAGAACTGTGCAAATTTTCAGTTTCTCAACCGTTTCTTACCTCCAAACTGCCATATCACGCGAACGGATAGACCAATCCGCAAAATTTCTGTTGCATCTGAAAGTAGAAACTCGCCCAATTGAAACGGTATGTGTGCTTTTCCCCTGGGCCATTCTAGTTATTCGTTTCGAGCATCAGAACTGTGCAAATTTTGAGTTTCTCAACCGTTTCTTACATCCAAACTGCCATATCTCGCGAACGGATTTTCCAATCCGCAAAATTTCTGTTGCATCTGAAAGTAGAAACTCGTCCGATTACAACGGTATGCGTACTTTTCCCCTAGGCCGTTCTAGTTATTCGTTTCGAGCATCAGAACTGTGAAAATTTTTAGTTTCTCAAGCGTTTCTTACTTCCAAACTGCCATATCTCGCGAACGGATTGACCAATCCGCAATATCTCTGTTGCATCTGAAAGTAGAAACTCGCCCGATTACAACGGTATGCGTACTTTTCCCCTAGGCCGTTCTAGTTATGCTTGTCGAGCATCAGAACTGCGAAAATTTTGAGTTTCTCAAGCGTTGCTTACCTCCAAACTGCCATATCTCGCGAACGGATTGACCAATCCGCAAAATTTCTGTTGCATCTGAAAGTAGAAACTGGCCCGATTACAACGGTATGCGTACTTTTCCCCCAGGCCGTTCTAGTTTTTCGTTTCGAGCATCAGAACTGCGAAAATTTTGAGTTTCTCAAGCGTTTCTCACCTACAAACTGCCACATCTCGCGAACGGATTGACCATTCCGCAAAATTTCTGTTGCATCTGAAAGTATAAACTCGCCCGATTACAACGGTATGCGTACTTTTCCCCTAGGCCGTTCTAGTTATGCTTGTCGAGCATCAGAACTGCGAAAATTTTGAGTTTCTCGAGCGTTTCTTACCTCCAAACTGCCATATCTCGCGAACGGATTGACCAATCCGCAAAATTTCTGTTGCATCTGAAAGTAGAAACTCGCCCGATTACAACACTATGCGTACTTTTCCCCTAGGCCGTTCTAGTTATTCGTTTCGAGCATCAGAACTGCGAAAATTTTGAGCTTCTCGAGCGTTTCTCACCTACAAACTGCCACATCTCGCGAACGGATTGACCAATCCGCAAAATTTCTGTTGCATCTGAAAGTAGATACTCGCCCGATTACAACGGTATGAGTACTTTTCCCCTGGGCCATTCTAGTTATTCGTTTCGAGCATCAGAACTGTGCAAATTTTCAGTTTCTCAACCGTTTCTTACCTCCAAAATGCCATATCACGCGAACGGATAGACCAATCCGCAAAATTTCTGTTGCATCTGAAAGTAGAAACTCGCCCAATTGAAACGGTATGTGTGCTTTTCCCCTGGGCCATTCTAGTTATTCGTTTCGAGCATCAGAACTGTGCAAATTTTGAGTTTCTCAACCGTTTCTTACATCCAAACTGCCATATCTCGCGAACGGATTTTCCAATCCGCAAAATTTCTGTTGCATCTGAAAGTAGAAACTCGTCCGATTACAACGGTATGCGTACTTTTCCCCTAGGCCGTTCTAGTTATTCGTTTCGAGCATCAGAACTGTGAAAATTTTTAGTTTCTCAAGCGTTTCTTACTTCCAAACTGCCATATCTCGCGAACGGATTGACCAATCCGCAATATCTCTGTTGCATCTGAAAGTAGAAACTCGCCCGATTACAACGGTATGCGTACTTTTCCCCTAGGCCGTTCTAGTTATGCTTGTCGAGCATCAGAACTGCGAAAATTTTGAGTTTCTCAAGCGTTTCTTACCTCCAAACTGCCATATCTCGCGAACGGTTTGACGAATCCGCAAAATTTCTGTTGCATCTGAAAGTAGAAACTCGCCCGATTACAACTGTATGCGTACTTTTCCCCTAGCCCGTTCTAGTTATTCGTTTCGAGCAACAGAACTGCGATAATTTTGAGTTTCTCAAGCGTTGTTACGTCCAAACTGCCATATCTCGCGAACGGATTGACCAATCCGCAAAATTTCTGTTGCATCTGAAGGTAGAAACTCGCACGATTAAAACGGTATGCGTACTTTTCCCCTAGGCCGTTCTAGTTATTCGTTTCGAGCATCAGAACTGCGAAAATTTTGAGTTTCTCAAGCGTTTCTTACCTCCAAACTGCCATATCTCGCGAACGGATTGACCAATCCGCAAAATTTCTGTTGCATCTGAAGGTAGAAACTCGCCCGATTACAACTCTATGCGTACTTTTCCCCTAGCCCGTTCTAGTTATTCGTTTCGAGCAACAGAACTGCGAAAATTTTGAGTTTCTCAAGCGTTGTTACGTCCAAACTGCCATATCTCGCGAACGGATTGACCAATCCGCAAAATTTCTGTTGCATCTGAAAGTAGAAACTCGCCCGATTACAACTGTATGCGTACTTTTCCCCTAGCCCGTTTTAGTTATTCGTTTCGAGTAACAGAACTGCGAAAATTTTGAGTTTCTCAAGCGTTGCTTACCTCCAAACTGCCATATCTCGCGAACAGATTGACCAATCCGCAAAATTTCTGTTGCATCTGAAAGTAGAAACTCGCCCGATTACAACGGTATGCGTACTTTTCCCCCAGGCCGTTCTAGTTTTTCGTTTCGAGCATCAGAACTGCGAAAATTTTGAGTTTCTCAAGCGTTTCTCACCTACAAACTGCCACATCTCGCGAACGGATTGACCATTCCGCAAAATTTCTGTTGCATCTGAAAGTATAAACTCGCCCGATTACAACGGTATGCGTACTTTTCACCTAGGCCGTTCTAGTTATGCTTGTCGAGCATCAGAACTGCGAAAATTTTGAGTTTCTCGAGCGTTTCTTACCTCCAAACTGCCATATCTCGCGAACGGATTGACCAATCCGCAAAATTTCTGTTGCATCTGAAAATAGAAACTCGCCCGATTACAACACTATGCGTACTTTTCCCCTAGGCCATTCTAGTTATTCGTTTCGAGCATCAGAACTGCGAAAATTTTGAGCTTCTCGAGCGTTTCTCACCTACAAACTGCCACATCTCGCGAACGGATTGACCAATCCGCAAAATTTCTGTTGCATCTGAAAGTAGATACTCGCCCGATTACAACGGTATGAGTACTTTTCCCCTGGGCCATTCTAGTTATTCGTTTCGAGCATCAGAACTGTGCAAATTTTCAGTTTCTCAACCGTTTCTTACCTCCAAACTGCCATATCTCGCGAACGGATAGACCAATCCGCAAAATTTCTGTTGCATCTGAAAGTAGAAACTCGCCCAATTGAAACGGTATGTGTGCTTTTCCCCTGGGCCAGTCTAGTTATTCGTTTCGAGCATCAGAACTGTGCAAATTTTGAGTTTCTCAACCGTTTCTTACCTCCACACTGCCATATCTCGCGAACGGATTTTCCAATCCGCAAAATTTCTGTTGCATCTGAAAGTAGAAACTCGTCCGATTACAACGGTATGCGTACTTTTCCCCTAGGCCGTTCTAGTTATTCGTTTCGAGCATCAGAACTGTGAAAATTTTTAGTTTCCCAAGCGTTTCTTACTTCCAAACTGCCATATCTCGCGAACGGATTGACCAATCCGCAAAATTTCTGTTGCATCTGAAGGTAGATACTCGCCCGATTACAACGGTATGAGTACTTTTCCCCTGGGCCATTCTAGTTATTCGTTTCGAGCATCAGAACTGTGCAAATTTTCAGTTTCTCAACCGTTTCTTACCTCCAAACTGCCATATCTCGCGAACGGATTGACCAATCCGCAAAATTTCTGTTGCTTCTGAAGGTAGAAACTCGCACGATTACAACGGTATGCGTACTTTTCCCCTAGGCCGTTCTAGTTTTTCGTTTCGAGCATCAGAACTGCGAAAATTTTGAGTTTCTCAAGCGTTTCGCACCTACAAACTGCCACATCTCGCGAACGGATTGACCATTCCGCAAAATTTCTGTTGCATCTGAAAGTATAAACTCGCGCGATTACAACGGTATGCGTACTTTTCCCCTAGGCCGTTCTAGTTATTCGTTTCGAGCATCAGAACTGCGAAAATTTTGAGTTTCTCAAGCGTTTCTCACCTACAAACTGCCACATCTCGCGAACGGATTGACCAATCCGCAAAATTTCTGTTGCATCTGAAAGTATAAACTCGCCCGATTACAACGGTATGCGTACTTTTCCCCTAGGCCGTTCTAGTTATTCGTTTCGAGCATCAGAACTGTGAAAATTTTTAGTTTCTCAACCGTTTCTTACATCCAAACTGCCATATCTCGCGAACGGATTGACCAATCCGCAAAATTTCTGTTGCATCTGAAAGTAGAAACTCGCCCGATTACAACTGTATGCGTACTTTTCCCCTAGCCCGTTCTAGTTATTCGTTTCGAGCAACAGAACTGCGAAAATTTTGAGTTTCTCAAGCGTTGCTTACCTCCAAACTGCCATATCTCGCGAACGGATTGTCCAATCCGCAAAATATCTGTTGCATCTGAAAGTAGAAACTCGCCCGATTACAACGGTGTGTGTACTTTTCCCCTAGGCCGTTCTAGTTATGCTTGTCGAGCATCAGAACTGCGAAAATTTTGAGTTTCTCGAGCGTTTCTTACCTCCAAACTGCCATATCTCGCGAACGGATTGACTAATCCGCAAAGTTTCTGTTGCATCTGAAAGTAGAAACTCGTCCGATTACAACGGTATGCGTACTTTTCTCCTAGGCCGTTCTAGTTATTCGTTTCGAGCATCAGAACTGTGAAAATTTTTAGTTTCTCAAGCGTTTCTTACTTCCAAACTGCCATATCTCGCGAACGGATTGACCAATCCGCAATATCTCTGTTGCATCTGCAAGTAGAAACTCGCCCGATTACAACGGTATGCGTACTTTTCCCCTAGGCCGTTCTAGTTATGCTTGTCGAGCATCAGAACTGCGAAAATTTTGAGTTTCTCAAGCGTTTCTTACCTCCAAACTGCCATATCTCGCGACCGGTTTGACGAATCCTCAAAATTTCTGTTGCATCTGAAAGTAGAAACTCGCCCGATTACAACGCTATGCGTACTTTTCCCCTAGGCCGTTCTAGTTATTCGTTTCGAGCATCAGAACTGCGAAAATTTTGAGTTTCTCAAGCGTTTCTCACTTACAAACTGCCACATCTCGCGAACGGATTAACCAATCCGCAAAATTTCTGTTGCATCTGAAAGTATAAACTCGCCCGATTACAACGGTATGCGTACTTTTCCCCTAGGCCGTTCTAGTTATTCGTTTCGAGCATCAGAACTGTGAAAATTTTTAGTTTCTCAACCGTTTCTTACCTCCAAACTGCCATATCTCGCGAACGGATTGACCAATCCGCAAACTTTCTGTTGCATCAGAAAGCAGAAACTCGCCCGATTACAACTGTATGCGTACTTTTCCCCTAGCCCGTTCTAGTTATTCGTTTCGAGCAACAGAACTGCGAAAATTTTGAGTTTCTCAGCGTTGCTTACCTCCAAACTGCCATATCTCGCGAACGGATTGCCCAATCCGCAAAATTTCTGTTGCATCTGAAAGTAGAAAGTCGCCCGATTACAACGGTATGCGTACTCTTCCCCTAGGCCGTTCTAGTTATTCGTTTCGAGCATCAGAACTGCGAAAATTTTGAGTTTCTCAAGCGTTTCTTACTTCCAAACTGCCATATCTCGCGAACGGATTGACCAATCCGCAAAATTTCTGTTGCATCTGAAGGTAGAAACTCGCCCGATTACAACGGTATGCGTACTTTTCCCCTAGGCCGTTCTTGTTATGCTTGTCGAGCATCAGAACTGCGAAAATTTTGAGTTTCTCGAGCGTTTCTTACCTCCAAACTGCCATATCTCGCGAACGGATTGACCAATCCGCAAAATTTCCGTTGCATCTGAAAGTAGAAACTCGCCCGATTACAACTGTATTCGTACTTTTCCCCTAGCCCGTTCTAGTTATTCGTTTCGAGCAACAGAACTGCGAAAATTTTGAGTTTCTCAGCGTTGCTTACCTCCATACTGCCATATCTCGCGAACGGATTGACCAATCCGCAAAATTTCTGTTGCATCTGGAAGTAGAAACTCGCCCGATTACAACACTATGCGTACTTTTCCCCTAGGCCGTTCTAGTTATTCGTTTCGAGCATCAGAACTGCGAAAATTTTGAGTTTCTCAAGCGTTTCTTACTTCCAAACTGCCATATCTCGCGAACGGATTGACCAATCCGCAAAATTTCTGTTGCATCTGAAGGTAGAAACTCGCCCGATTACAACTGTATGCGTACTATTCCCCTAGCCCGTTCTAGTTATTCGTTTCGAGCAACAGAACTGCGAAAATTTTGAGTTTCTCAAGCGTTGCTTACCTCCAAACTGCCATATCTCTCGAACGGATTGACCAATCCGCAAAATTTCTGTTGCATCTAAAAGTAGAAATTCGCCCGATTACAACGGTGTGCGTACTTTTCCCCTAGGCCGTTCTAGTTATGCTTGTCGAGCATCAGAACTGCGAAAATTTTGAGTTTCTCAAGCGTTTCTTACCTCCAAACTGCCATATCTCGCGAACGGTTTGACGAATCCGCAAAATTTCTGTTGCATCTGAAAGTAGAAACTCGCCCGATTACAACTGTATGCGTACTTTTCCCCTAGCCCGTTCTAGTTATTCGTTTCGAGCAACAGAACTGCGATAATTTTGAGTTTCTCAAGCGTTGTTACGTCCAAACTGCCATATCTCGCGAACGGATTGACCAATCCGCAAAATTTCTGTTGCATCTGAAGGTAGAAACTCGCACGATTACAACGGTATGCGTACTTTTCCCCTAGGCCGTTCTAGTTATTCGTTTCGAGCATCAGAACTGCGAAAATTTTGAGTTTCTCAAGCGTTTCTTACCTCCAAACTGCCATATCTCGCGAACGGATTGACCAATCCGCAAAATTTCTGTTGCATCTGAAGGTAGAAACTCGCCCGATTACAACTCTATGCGTACTTTTCCCCTAGCCCGTCCTAGTTATTCGTTTCGAGCAACAGAACTGCGAAAATTTTGAGTTTCTCAAGCGTTGTTACGTCCAAACTGCCACATCTCGCGAACGGATTGACCAATCCGCAAAATTTCTGTTGCATCTGAAAGTAGATACTCGCCCGATTACAACGGTATGCGTACTTTTCCCCTAGGCCGTTCTAGTTATGCTTGTCGAGCATCAGAACTGCGAAAATTTTGAGTTTCTCAAGCGTTTCTTACCTCCAAACTGCCATATCTCGCGAACGGTTTGACGAATCCGCAAAATTTCTGTTGCATCTGAAAGTAGAAACTCGCCCGATTACAACTGTATGCGTACTTTTCCCCTAGCCCGTTCTAGTTATTCGTTTCGAGCAACAGAACTGCGATAATTTTGAGTTTCTCAAGCGTTGTTACGTCCAAACTGCCATATCTCGCGAACGGATTGACCAATCCGCAAAATTTCTGTTGCATCTGAAGGTAGAAACTCGCACGATTAAAACGGTATGCGTACTTTTCCCCTAGGCCGTTCTAGTTATTCGTTTCGAGCATCAGAACTGCGAAAATTTTGAGTTTCTCAAGCGTTTCTTACCTCCAAACTGCCATATCTCGCGAACGGATTGACCAATCCGCAAAATTTCTGTTGCATCTGAAGGTAGAAACTCGCCCGATTACAACTCTATGCGTACTTTTCCCCTAGCCCGTTCTAGTTATTCGTTTCGAGCAACAGAACTGCGAAAATTTTGAGTTTCTCAAGCGTTGTTACGTCCAAACTGCCATATCTCGCGAACGGATTGACCAATCCGCAAAATTTCTGTTGCATCTGAAAGTAGAAACTCGCCCGATTACAACTGTATGCGTACTTTTCCCCTAGCCCGTTTTAGTTATTCGTTTCGAGTAACAGAACTGCGAAAATTTTGAGTTTCTCAAGCGTTGTTACGTCCAAACTGCCATATCTCGCGAACAGATTGACCAATCCGCAAAATTTCTGTTGCATCTGAAAGTAGAAACTCGCCCGATTACAACTGTATGCGTACTTTTCCCCTAGCCCGTTTTAGTTATTCGTTTCGAGTAACAGAACTGCGAAAATTTTGAGTTTCTCAAGCGTTGCTTACCTCCAAACTGCCATATCTCGCGAACAGATTGACCAATCCGCAAAATTTCTGTTGCATCTGAAAGTAGATACTCGCCCGATTACAACGGTATGAGTACTTTTCCCCTGCGCCATTCTCGTTATTCGTTTCGAGCATCAGAACTGTGCAAATTTTCAGTTTCTCAACCGTTTCTTACCTCCAAACTGCCATATCTCGCGAACGCTTTGACCAATCCGCAAAATTTCTGTTGCATCTGAAAGTAGAAACTCGCCCAATTGAAACGGTATGTGTGCTTTTCCCCTGGGCCATTCTAGTTATTCGTTTCGAGCATCAGAACTGTGCAAATTTTGAGTTTCTCAACCGTTTCTTACATCCAAACTGCCATATCTCGCGAACGGATTTTCCAATCCGCAAAATTTCTGTTGCATCTGAAAGTAGAAACTCGTCCGATTACAACGGTATGCGTACTTTTCCCCTAGGCCGTTGTAGTTATTCGTTTCGAGCATCAGAACTGTGAAAATTTTTAGTTTCTCAAGCGTTTCTTACTTCCAAACTGCCATATCTCGCGAACGGATTGACCAATCCGCAAAATTTCTGTTGCATCTGAAAGTAGAAACTCGCCCGATTACAACTGTATGCGTACTTTTCCCCTAGGCCGTTCTTGTTATTCGTTTCGAGCATCAGAACCGCGAAAATTTTGAGTTTCTCAAGCGTTTCTTACATCCAAACTGCCATATCTCGCGAACGGATTGACCAATCCGCAAAATTTCTGTTGCATCTGAAAGTAGAAACTCGCCCGATTACAACGGTATGCGTACTTTTCCCCTAGGCCGTTCTAGTTATTCGTTTCGAGCATCAGAACTGCGAAAATTTTGAGTTTCTCAAGCGTTTCTTACCTCCAAACTGCCATATCTCGCGAACGGATTGACCAATCCGCAAAATTTCTGTTGCATCTGAAAGTAGAAACTCGCCCGATTACAACGGTATGCGTACTTTTCCCCTAGCCCGTTCTAGTTATTCGTTTCGAGCAACAGAACTGCGAAAATTTTGAGTTTCTCGAGCGTTTCTTACCTCCAAACTGCCATATCTCGCGAACGGATTGACCAATCCGCAAAATTTCTGATGCATCTGAAAGTAGAAACTCGCCCGATTACAACGGTATGCGTACGTTTCCCCTAGGCCGTTCTGTTTATGCTTGTCGAGCATCAGAACTGCGAAAATTTTGAGTTTCTCGAGCGTTTCTTACCTCCAAACTGCCATATCTCGCGAACGGATTGACCAATCCGCAAAATTTCTGTTGCATCTGAAAGTAGAAACTCGCCCGATTACAACTGTATGCGTACTTTTCCCCTAGCCCGTTCTAGTTATTCGTTTCGAGGGACAGAACTGCGAAAATTTTGAGTTTCTCAAGCGTTGCTTACCTCCAAACTGCCATATCTCGCGAACGGATTAACCAATCCGCAAAATTTCTGTAGCATCTGAAAGTAGAAACTCGCCCGATTACAACGGTATGCGTACTTTTCCCCTAGGCCGTTCTAGTTATTCGTTTCGAGCATCAGAACTGCGAAAATTTTGAGTTTCTCAAGCGTTTCTCACCTACAAACTGCCACATCTCGCGAACGGATTGACCAATCCGCAAAATTTCTGTTGCATCTGAAAGTATAAACTCGCCCGATTACACCGGTATGCGTACTTTTCCCCTAGGCCGTTCTAGTTATTCGTTTCGAGCATCAGAACTGCGAAAATTTTGAGTTTCTCAAGCGTTTCTTACTTCCAAACTGCCATATCTCGCGAACGCTTTGACCAATCCGCAAAATTTCTGTTGCATCTGAAAGTAGAAACTCGCCCGATTACAACTGTATGCGTACTTTTGCCCTAGCCCGTTCTAGTTATTCGTTTCGAGCAACAGAACTGCGAAAATTTTGAGTTTCTCAAGCGTTGCTTACCTTCAAACTGCCATATCTCGCGAACGGATTGACCAATCCACAAAATATCTGTTGCATCTGAAAGTAGAAACTCGCCCGATTACAACGGTGTGTGTACTTTTCCCCTAGGCCGTTCTAGTTATGCTTGTCGAGCATCAGAACTGCGAAAATTTTGAGTTTCTCGAGCGTTTCTTACCTCCAAACTGCCATATCTCGCGAACGGATTGACCAATCCGCAAAATTTCTGTTGCATCTGAAAGTAGAAACTCGCCCGATTACAACTGTATGCGTACTTTTCCCCTAGCCCGTTCTAGTTATTCGTTTCGAGCAACAGAACTGCGAAAATTTTGAGTTTCTCAAGCGTTGCTTACCTCCAAACTGCCATATCTCTCGAACGGATTGACCAATCCGCAAAATTTCTGTTGCATCTAAAAGTAGAAATTCGCCCGATTACAACGGTGTGCGTACTTTTCCCCTAGGCCGTTCTAGTTATGCTTGTCGAGCATCAGAACTGCGAAAATTTTGAGTTTCTCAAGCGTTTCTTACCTCCAAACTGCCATATCTCGCGAACGGTTTGACGAATCCGCAAAATTTCTGTTGCATCTGAAAGTAGAAACTCGCCCGATTACAACTGTATGCGTACTTTTCCCCTAGCCCGTTCTAGTTATTCGTTTCGAGCAACAGAACTGCGATAATTTTGAGTTTCTCAAGCGTTGTTACGTCCAAACTGCCATATCTCGCGAACGGATTGACCAATCCGCAAAATTTCTGTTGCATCTGAAGGTAGAAACTCGCACGATTACAACGGTATGCGTACTTTTCCCCTAGGCCGTTCTAGTTATTCGTTTCGAGCATCAGAACTGCGAAAATTTTAAGTTTCTCAAGCGTTTCTTACCTCCAAACTGCCATATCTCGCGAACGGATTGACCAATCCGCAAAATTTCTGTTGCATCTGAAGGTAGAAACTCGCCCGATTACAACTCTATGCGTACTTTTCCCCTAGCCCGTCCTAGTTATTCGTTTCGAGCAACAGAACTGCGAAAATTTTGAGTTTCTCAAGCGTTGTTACGTCCAAACTGCCACATCTCGCGAACGGATTGACCAATCCGCAAAATTTCTGTTGCATCTGAAAGTAGATACTCGCCCGATTACAACGGTATGCGTACTTTTCCCCTAGGCCGTTCTAGTTATTCGTTTCGAGCATCAGAACTGCGAAAATTTTGAGTTTCTCAAGCGTTTCTTACCTCCAAACTGCCATATCTCGCGAACGGATTGACCAATCCGCAAAATTTCTGTTGCATCTGAAGGTAGAAACTCGCCCGATTACAACTGTATGCGTACTTTTCCCCTAGCCCGTTTTAGTTATTCGTTTCGAGTAACAGAACTGCGAAAATTTTGAGTTTCTCAAGCGTTGCTTACCTCCAAACTGCCATATCTCGCGAACAGATTGACCAATCCGCAAAATTTCTGTTGCATCTGAAAGTAGATACTCGCCCGATTACAACGGTATTAGTACTTTTCCCCTGCGCCATTCTAGTTATTCGTTTCGAGCATCAGAACTGTGCAAATTTTCAGTTTCTCAACCGTTTCTTACCTCCAAACTGCCATATCACGCGAACGGATAGACCAATCCGCAAAATTTCTGTTGCATCTGAAAGTAGAAACTCGCCCAATTGAAACGGTATGTGTGCTTTTCCCCTGGGCCATTCTAGTTATTCGTTTCGAGCATCAGAACTGTGCAAATTTTGAGTTTCTCAACCGTTTCTTACATCCAAACTGCCATATCTCGCGAACGGATTTTCCAATCCGCAAAATTTCTGTTGCATCTGAAAGTAGAAACTCGTCCGATTACAACGGTATGCGTACTTTTCCCCTAGGCCGTTCTAGTTATTCGTTTCGAGCATCAGAACTGTGAAAATTTTTAGTTTCTCAAGCGTTTCTTACTTCCAAACTGCCATATCTCGCGAACGGATTGACCAATCCGCAATATCTCTGTTGCATCTGAAAGTAGAAACTCGCCCGATTACAACGGTATGCGTACTTTTCCCCTAGGCCGTTCTAGTTATGCTTGTCGAGCATCAGAACTGCGAAAATTTTGAGTTTCTCAAGCGTTGCTTACCTCCAAACTGCCATATCTCGCGAACGGATTGACCAATCCGCAAAATTTCTGTTGCATCTGAAAGTAGAAACTGGCCCGATTACAACGGTATGCGTACTTTTCCCCCAGGCCGTTCTAGTTTTTCGTTTCGAGCATCAGAACTGCGAAAATTTTGAGTTTCTCAAGCGTTTCTCACCTACAAACTGCCACATCTCGCGAACGGATTGACCATTCCGCAAAATTTCTGTTGCATCTGAAAGTATAAACTCGCCCGATTACAACGGTATGCGTACTTTTCCCCTAGGCCGTTCTAGTTATGCTTGTCGAGCATCAGAACTGCGAAAATTTTGAGTTTCTCGAGCGTTTCTTACCTCCAAACTGCCATATCTCGCGAACGGATTGACCAATCCGCAAAATTTCTGTTGCATCTGAAAGTAGAAACTCGCCCGATTACAACACTATGCGTACTTTTCCCCTAGGCCGTTCTAGTTATTCGTTTCGAGCATCAGAACTGCGAAAATTTTGAGCTTCTCGAGCGTTTCTCACCTACAAACTGCCACATCTCGCGAACGGATTGACCAATCCGCAAAATTTCTGTTGCATCTGAAAGTAGATACTCGCCCGATTACAACGGTATGAGTACTTTTCCCCTGGGCCATTCTAGTTATTCGTTTCGAGCATCAGAACTGTGCAAATTTTCAGTTTCTCAACCGTTTCTTACCTCCAAAATGCCATATCACGCGAACGGATAGACCAATCCGCAAAATTTCTGTTGCATCTGAAAGTAGAAACTCGCCCAATTGAAACGGTATGTGTGCTTTTCCCCTGGGCCATTCTAGTTATTCGTTTCGAGCATCAGAACTGTGCAAATTTTGAGTTTCTCAACCGTTTCTTACATCCAAACTGCCATATCTCGCGAACGGATTTTCCAATCCGCAAAATTTCTGTTGCATCTGAAAGTAGAAACTCGTCCGATTACAACGGTATGCGTACTTTTCCCCTAGGCCGTTCTAGTTATTCGTTTCGAGCATCAGAACTGTGAAAATTTTTAGTTTCTCAAGCGTTTCTTACTTCCAAACTGCCATATCTCGCGAACGGATTGACCAATCCGCAATATCTCTGTTGCATCTGAAAGTAGAAACTCGCCCGATTACAACGGTATGCGTACTTTTCCCCTAGGCCGTTCTAGTTATGCTTGTCGAGCATCAGAACTGCGAAAATTTTGAGTTTCTCAAGCGTTTCTTACCTCCAAACTGCCATATCTCGCGAACGGTTTGACGAATCCGCAAAATTTCTGTTGCATCTGAAAGTAGAAACTCGCCCGATTACAACTGTATGCGTACTTTTCCCCTAGCCCGTTCTAGTTATTCGTTTCGAGCAACAGAACTGCGATAATTTTGAGTTTCTCAAGCGTTGTTACGTCCAAACTGCCATATCTCGCGAACGGATTGACCAATCCGCAAAATTTCTGTTGCATCTGAAGGTAGAAACTCGCACGATTAAAACGGTATGCGTACTTTTCCCCTAGGCCGTTCTAGTTATTCGTTTCGAGCAACAGAACTGCGATAATTTTGAGTTTCTCAAGCGTTTCTCACCTACAAACTGCCACATCTCGCGAACGGATTGACCAATCCGCAAAATTTCTGTTGCATCTGAAAGTATAAACTCGCCCGATTACAACGGTATGCGTACTTTTCCCCTAGGCCGTTCTAGTTATTCGTTTCGAGCATCAGAACTGTGAAAATTTTTAGTTTCTCAACCGTTTCTTACCTCCAAACTGCCATATCTCGCGAACGGATTGACCAATCCGCAAAATTTCTGTTGCATCTGAAAGTAGAAACTCGCCCGATTACAACTGTATGCGTACTTTTCCCCTAGCCCGTTCTAGTTATTCGTTTCGAGCAACAGAACTGCGAAAATTTTGAGTTTCTCAAGCGTTGCTTACCTCCAAACTGCCATATCTCGCGAACGGATTGTCCAATCCGCAAAATATCTGTTGCATCTGAAAGTAGAAACTCGCCCGATTACAACGGTGTGTGTACTTTTCCCCTAGGCCGTTCTAGTTATGCTTGTCGAGCATCAGAACTGCGAAAATTTTGAGTTTCTCGAGCGTTTCTTACCTCCAAACTGCCATATCTCGCGAACGGATTGACTAATCCGCAAAGTTTCTGTTGCATCTGAAAGTAGAAACTCGTCCGATTACAACGGTATGCGTACTTTTCTCCTAGGCCGTTCTAGTTATTCGTTTCGAGCATCAGAACTGTGAAAATTTTTAGTTTCTCAAGCGTTTCTTACTTCCAAACTGCCATATCTCGCGAACGGATTGACCAATCCGCAATATCTCTGTTGCATCTGCAAGTAGAAACTCGCCCGATTACAACGGTATGCGTACTTTTCCCCTAGGCCGTTCTAGTTATGCTTGTCGAGCATCAGAACTGCGAAAATTTTGAGTTTCTCAAGCGTTTCTTCCCTCCAAACTGCCATATCTCGCGAACGGTTTGACGAATCCTCAAAATTTCTGTTGCATCTGAAAGTAGAAACTCGCCCGATTACAACGGTATGCGTACTTTTCCCCTAGGCCGTTCTAGTTATTCGTTTCGAGCATCAGAACTGCGAAAATTTTGAGTTTCTCAAGCGTTTCTCACTTACAAACTGCCACATCTCGCGAACGGATTAACCAATCCGCAAAATTTCTGTTGCATCTGAAAGTATAAACTCGCCCGATTACAACGGTATGCGTACTTTTCCCCTAGGCCGTTCTAGTTATTCGTTTCGAGCATCAGAACTGTGAAAATTTTTAGTTTCTCAACCGTTTCTTACCTCCAAACTGCCATATCTCGCGAACGGATTGACCAATCCGCAAACTTTCTGTTGCATCAGAAAGCAGAAACTCGCCCGATTACAACTGTATGCGTACTTTTCCCCTAGCCCGTTCTAGTTATTCGTTTCGAGCAACAGAACTGCGAAAATTTTGAGTTTCTCAGCGTTGCTTACCTCCAAACTGCCATATCTCGCGAACGGATTGCCCAATCCGCAAAATTTCTGTTGCATCTGAAAGTAGAAACTCGCAATTACAACACTATGCGTACTTTTCCCCTAGGCCGTTCTAGTTATTCGTTTCGAGCATCAGAACTGCGAAAATTTTGAGTTTCTCAAGCGTTTCTTACTTCCAAACTGCCATATCTCGCGAACGGATTGACCAATCCGCAAAATTTCTGTTGCATCTGAAGGTAGAAACTCGCCCGATTACAACGGTATGCGTACTTTTCCCCTAGGCCGTTCTTGTTATGCTTGTCGAGCATCAGAACTGCGAAAATTTTGAGTTTCTCGAGCGTTTCTTACCTCCAAACTGCCATATCTCGCGAACGGATTGACCAATCCGCAAAATTTCCGTTGCATCTGAAAGTAGAAACTCGCCCGATTACAACTGTATTCGTACTTTTCCCCTAGCCCGTTCTAGTTATTCGTTTCGAGCAACAGAACTGCGAAAATTTTGAGTTTCTCAGCGTTGCTTACCTCCATACTGCCATATCTCGCGAACGGATTGACCAATCCGCAAAATTTCTGTTGCATCTGGAAGTAGAAACTCGCCCGATTACAACACTATGCGTACTTTTCCCCTAGGCCGTTCTAGTTATTCGTTTCGAGCATCAGAACTGCGAAAATTTTGAGTTTCTCAAGCGTTTCTTACTTCCAAACTGCCATATCTCGCGAACGGATTGACCAATCCGCAAAATTTCTGTTGCATCTGAAGGTAGAAACTCGCCCGATTACAACGGTATGCGTACTTTTCCCCTAGGCCGTTCTAGTTATGCTTGTCGAGCATCAGAACTGCGAAAATTTTGAGTTTCTCGAGCGTTTCTCACCTACAAACTGCCACATCTCGCGAACGGATTGACCAATCCGCAAAATTTCTGTTGCATCTGAAAGTATATACTCGCCCGATTACAACGGTATGAGTACTTTTCCCCTGGGCCATTCTAGTTATTCGTTTCGAGCATCAGAACTGCGAAAATTTTGAGTTTCTCAAGCGTTTCTTACTTCCAAACTGCCATATCTCGCGAACGGATTGACCAATCCGCAAAATTTCTGTTGCATCTGAAGGTAGAAACTCGCCCCATTACAACGGTATGCGTACTTTTCCCCTAGGCCGTTCTAGTTATGCTTGTCGAGCATCAGAACTGCGAAAATTTTGAGTTTCTCAAGCGTTTCTTACTTCCAAACTGCCATATCTCGCGAACGGATTGACCAATCCGCAAAATTTCTGTTGCATCTGAAGGTAGAAACTCGCCCGATTACAAAGGTATGCGTACTTTTCCCCTAGGCCGTTCTAGTTATGCTTGTCGAGCATCAGAACTGCGAAAATTTTGAGTTTCTCAAGCGTTTCTTACCTCCAAACTGCCATATCTCGCGAACGGTTTGACGAATCCGCAAAATTTCTGTTGCATCTGAAAGTAGAAACTCGCCCGATTACAACTGTATGCGTACTTTTCCCCTAGGCCGTTCCAGTTATTCGTTTCGAGCATCAGAACTGCGAAAATTTTGAGTTTCTCAAGCGTTTCTTACTTCCAAACTGCCATATCTCGCGAACGGATTGACCAATCCGCAAAATTTCTGTTGCATCTGAAGGTAGAAACTCGCCCGATTACAACCGTATGCGTACTTTTCCCCTAGGCCGTTCTAGTTATGCTTGTCGAGTATCAGAACTGCGAAAATTTTGAGTTTCTCAACCGTTTCTTACCTCCAAACTGCCATATCTCGCAAACGGATAGACCAATCCGCAAAATTTCTGTTGCATCTGAAAGTAGAAACTCGCCCAATTGAAACGGTATGTGTGCTTTTCCCCTGGGCCATTCTAGTTATTCGTTTCGAGCATCAGAACTGTGCAAATTTTGAGTTTCTCAACCGTTTCTTACCTCCAAACTGCCATATCTCCCGAACGGATTTTCCAATCCGCAAAATTTCTGTTGCATCTGAAAGTAGAAACTCGTCCGATTACAACGGTATGCGTACTTTTCCCCTAGGCCGTTCTAGTTATTCGTTTCGAGCATCAGAACTGTGAAAATTTTTAGTTTCTCAAGCGTTTCTTACTTCCAAACTGCCATATCTCGCGAACGGATTGACCAATCCGCAATATTTCTGTTGCATCTGAAAGTAGAAACTCGCCCGATTACAACGGTATGCGTACTTTTCCCCTAGGCCGTTCTAGTTATGCTTGTCGAGCATCAGAACTGCGAAAATTTTGAGTTTCTCAAGCGTTTCTTACCTCCAAACTGCCATATCTCGCGAACGGTTTGACGAATCCGCAAAATTTCTGTTGCATCTGAAGGTAGAAACTCGCCCGATTACAACGGTATGCGTACTATTCCCCTAGGCCGTTCTAGTTATTCGTTTCGAGCTTCAGAACTGCGAAAATTTTGAGTTTCTCAAGCGTTTCGTACCTCCAAACTGCCATATCTCGCGAACGGATTGACCAATCCGCAAAATTTCTGTTGCATCTGAAAGTAGAAACTCGCCCGATTACAACGGTGTGCGTACTTTTCCCCTAGGCCGTTCTAGTTATGCTTGTCGAGCATCAGAACTGCGAAAATTTTGAGTTTCTCGAGCGTTTCTTACCTCCAAACTGCCATATCTCGCGAACGGATTGACCAATCCGCAAAATTTCTGTCGCATCTGAAGGTAGAAACTCGCCCGATTACAACGGTATGCGTACTTTTCCCCTAGGCCGTTCTAGTTATGCTTGTCGAGCATCAGAACTGCGAAAATTTTGAGTTTCTCGAGCGTTTCTCACCTACAAACTGCCACATCTCGCGAACGGATTGACCAATCTGCAAAATTTCTGTTGCGTCTGAAAGTAGATACTCGCCCGATTACAACGGTATGAGTACTTTTCCCCTGGGCCATTCTAGTTATTCGTTTCGAGCATCAGAACTGTGCAAATTTTGAGTTTCTCAACCGTTTCTTACTTCCAAACTGCCATATCTCGCGAACGGATTGACCAATCCGCAATATTTCTGTTGCATCTGAAAGTAGAAACTCGCCCGATTGCAACGGTATGCGTACTTTTCCCCTAGGCCGTTCTAGTTATGCTTGTCGAGCATCAGAACTGCGAAAATTTTGAGTTTCTCAAGCGTTTCTTACCTCCAAACTGCCATATCTCGCGAACGGTTTGACGAATCCGCAAAATTTCTGTTGCATCTGAAAGTAGAAACTCGCCCGATTACAACTGTATGCGTACTTTTCCCCTAGGCCGTTCTAGTTATTCGTTTCGAGCATCAGAACTGTGAAAATTTTTAGTTTCTCAAGCGTTTCTTACTTCCAAACTGCCATATCTAGCGAACGGATTGACCAATCCGCAATATTTCTGTTGCATCTGAAAGTAGAAACTCGCCCCATTACAACGGTATGCGTACTTTTCCCCTAGGCCGTTCTAGTTATGCTTGTCGAGCATCAGAACTGCGAAAATTTTGAGTTTCTCAAGCGTTTCTTACCTCCAAACTGCCATATCTCGCGAACGGTTTGACGAATCCGCAAAATTTCTGTTGCATCTGAAGGTAGAAACTCGCCCGATTACAACGGTATGCGTACTATTCCCCTAGGCTGTTCTAGTTATTCGTTTCGAGCTTCAGAACTGCGAAAATTTTGAGTTTCTCAAGCGTTTCGTACCTCCAAACTGCCATATCTCGCGAACGGATTGACCAATCCGCAAAATTTCTGTTGCATCTGAAAGTAGAAACTCGCCCGATTACAACGGTGTGCGTACTTTTCCCCTAGGCCGTTCTAGTTATGCTTGTCGAGCATCAGAACTGCGAAAATTTTGAGTTTCTCGAGCGTTTCTTACCTCCAAACTGCCATATCTCGCGAACGGATTGACCAATCCGCAAAATTTCTGTCGCATCTGAAAGTAGAAGCTCGCCCGATTACAACTGTATGCGTACTTTTCCCCTAGCCCGTTCTAGTTATTCGTTTCGAGCATCAGAACTGTGAAAATTTTGAGTTTCTCAACCGTTTCTTACCTCCAAACTGCCATATCTCGCGAACGAATAGACCAATCCGCAAAATTTCTGTTGCATCTGAAAGTAGAAACTCGCCCAATTGAAACGGTATGTGTGCTTTTCCCCTGGGCCATTCTAGTTATTCGTTTCGAGCATCAGAACTGTGCAAATTTTGAGTTTCTCAACCGTTTCTTACCTCCAAACTGCCATATCTCGCGAACGGATTTTCCAATCCGCAAAATTTCTCTTACATCTGAAAGTAGAAACTCGTCCGATTACAACGGCATGCGTACTTTTCCCCTAGGCCGTTCTAGTTATTCGTTTCGAGCATCAGAACAGTGAAAATTTTTAGTTTCTCAAGCGTTTCTTACTTCCAAACTGCCATATCTCGCGAACGGATTGACCAATCCGCAATATTTCTGTTGCATCTGAAAGTAGAAACTCGCCCGATTACAACGGTATGCGTACTTTTCCCCTAGGCCGTTCTAGTTATGCTTGTCGAGCATCAGAACTGCGAAAATTTTGAGTTTCTCGAGCGTTTCTCACCTACAAACTGCCACATCTCGCGAACGGATTGACCAATCCGCAAAATTTCTGTTGCGTCTGAAAGTAGATACTCGCCCGATTACAATGGTATGAGTACTTTTCCCCTGGGCCATTCTAGTTATTCGTTTCGAGCATCAGAACTGTGCAAATTTTGAGTTTCTCAACCGTTTCTTACCTCCAAACTGCCATATCTCGCGAACGGATAGACCAATCCGCAAAATTTCTGTTGCATCTGAAAGTAGAAACTCGCCCAATTGAAACGGTATGTGTGCTTTTCCCCTGGGCCATTCTGGTTATTCGTTTCGAGCATCAGAACTGTGCAAATTTTGAGTTTCTCAACCGTTCCTTACCTCCAAACTGCCATATCTCGCGAACGGATTTTCCAATCCGCAAAATTTCTGTTGCATCTGAAGGTAGAAACTCGCCCGATTACAACGGTATGAGTACTTTTCCCCTGGGCCATTCTAGTTATTCGTTTCGAGCATCAGAACTGTGCAAATTTTGAGTTTCTCAAGCGTTTCTTACCTCCAAACTGCCATATCTCGCGAACGGTTTGACGAATCCGCAAAATTTCTGTTGCATCTGAAAGTAGAAACTCGCCCGATTACAACGGTGTGCGTACTTTTCCCCTAGGCCGTTCTAGTTATGCTTGTCGAGCATCAGAACTGCGAAAATTTTGAGTTTCTCGAGCGTTCCTTACCTCCAAACTGCCATATCTCGCGAACGGATTGACCAATCCGCAAAATTTCTGTTGCATCTGAAAGTAGAAACTCGCCCGATTACAACTGTATGCGTACTTTTCCCCTAGCCCGTTCTAGTTATTCGTTTCGAGCAACAGAACTGCGAAAATTTTGAGTTTCTCAAGCGTAGCTTACCTCCAAACTGCCATATCTCGCGAACGGATTGACGAATCCGCAAAATTTCTGTTGCATCTGAAAGTAGAAGCTCGCCCGATTACAACGGTGTGCGTACTTTTCCCCTAGGCCGTTCTAGTTATGCTTGTCGAGCATCAGAACTGCGAAAATTTTGAGTTTCTCGAGCGTTTCTTACCTCCAAACTGCCATATCTCGCGAACGGATTGACCAATCCGCAAAATTTTTGTTGCATCTGAAGGTAGAAACTCGCCCGATTACAACGGTATGCGTACTTTTCCCCTAGGCCGTTCTAGTTATGCTTGTCGAGCATCAGAACTGCGAAAATTTTGAGTTTCTCGAGCGTTTCTCACCTACAAACTGCCACATCTCGCGAACGGATTGACCAATCTGCAAAATTTCTGTTGCGTCTGAAAGTAGATACTCGCCCGATTACAACGGTATGAGTACTTTTCCCCTGGGCCATTCTAGTTATTCGTTTCGAGCATCAGAACTGTGCAAATTTTGAGTTTCTCAACCGTTTCTTACCTCCAAACTGCCATATCTCGCGAACGGATAGACCAATCCGCAAAATTTCTGTTGCATCTGAAAGTAGAAACTCGCCCAATTGAAACGGTATGTGTGCTTTTCCCCTGGGCCATTCTAGTTATTCGTTTCGAGCATCAGAACTGTGCAAATTTTGAGTTTCTCAACCGTTCCTTACCTCCAAACTGCCATATCTCGCGAACGGATTTTCCAATCCGCAAAATTTCTCTTGCATCTGAAAGTAGAAACTCGTCCGATTACAACGGTATGCGTACTTTTCCCCTAGGCCGTTCTAGTTATTCGTTTCGAGCATCAGAACTGTGAAAATTTTTAGTTTCTCAAGCGTTTCTTACTTCCAAACTGCCATATCTCGCGAACGGATTGACCAATCCGCAAAATCTCTCTTGCATCTGAAAGTAGATACTCGCCCGATTACAACGGTATGAGTACTTTTCCCCTGGGCCATTCTAGTTAAACGTTTCGAGCATCAGAACTGTGCAAATTTTGAGTTTCTCAACCGTTTCTTACCTCCAAACTACCATATCTCGCGAACGGATTGACCAATCGGCAAAGTTTCTGATGCATCTAAAAGTAGAAACTCGCCCGATTACAACGGTATGCGTACGTTTCCCCTAGGCCGTTCTGGTTATTCGTTTCGAGCATCAGAACTGTGAAAATTTTGAGTTTCTCGAGCGTTTCTCACCTACAAACTGCCACATCTCGCGAACGGATTGACCAATCCGCAAAATTTCTGTTGCGTCTGAAAGTAGATACTCGCCCGATTACAACCGTATGAGTACTTTTCCCCTGGGCCATTCTAGTTATTCGTTTCGAGCATCAGAACTGTGCAAATTTTGAGTTTCTCAACCGTTTCTTACCTCCAAACTGCCATATCTCGCGAACGGATTGACGAATCCGCAAAATTTCTGTTGCATCTGAAAGTAGAAACTCGCCCGATTACAACGGTGTTCGTACTTTTCCCCTAGGCCGTTCTAGTTATGCTTGTCGAGCATCAGAACTGCGAAAATTTTGAGTTTCTCGAGCGTTTCTTACCTCCAAACTGCCATATCTCGCGAACGGATTGACCAATCCGCAAAATTTCTGTTGCATCTGAAGGTAGAAACTCGCCCGATTACAACGGTATGCGTACGTTTCCCCTAGGCCGTTCTTGTTATTCGTTTCGAGCATCAGAACTGCGAAAATTTTGAGTTTCTCAAGCGTTTCTTACTTCCAAACTGCCATATCTCGCGAACGGATTGACCAATCCGCAAAATTTCTGTTGCATCTGAAAGTAGAAACTCGCCCGATTACAACGGTATGCGTACTTTTCCCCTAGGCCGTTCTAGTTATGCTTGTCGAGCATCAGAACTGCGAAAATTTTGAGTTTCTCGAGCGTTTCTTACCTGCAAACTGCCATATCTCGCGAACGGATTGACCAATCCGCAATATTTCTGTTGCATCTGAAAGTAGAAACTCGCCCGATTACAACGGTATGCGTACTTTTCCCCTAGGCCGTTCTAGTTATGCTTGTCGAGCATCAGAACTGCGAAAATTTTGAGTTTCTCGAGCGTTTCTTACCTCCAAACTGCCATATCTCGCGAACGGATTGACCAATCCGCAAAATTTCAGTTGCATCTGAAAGTAGAAACTCGCCCGATTACAACGGTATGCGTACTTTTCCCCTAGGCCGTTCTAGTTATGCTTGTCGAGCATCAGAACTGCGAAAATTTTGAGTTTCTCGAGCGTTTCTTACCTCCAAACTGCCATATCTCGCGAACGGATTGACCAATCCGCAAAATTTCAGTTGCATCTGAAAGTAGAAACTCGCCCGATTACAACGGTATGCGTACTTTTCCCCTAGGCCGTTCTAGTTATGCTTGTCGAGCATCAGAACTGCGAAAATTTTGAGTTTCTCGAGCGTTTCTTACATCCAAACTGCCATATCTCGCGAACGGATAGGCCAATCCGCAAAATTTCTGTTGCATCTGAAAGTAGAAACTCGTCCGATTACAACGGTATGCGTACTTTTCCCCTGGGCCGTTCTAGTTATTCGTTTCGAGCATCAGAACTGTGCAAATTTTGAGTTTCTCAACCGTTTCTTACCTCCAAACTGCCATATCTCGCGAACGGATTGACGAATCCGCAAAATTTCTGTTGCATCTGAAAGTAGAAACTCGCCCGATTACAACGGTGTGCGTACTTTTCCCCTAGGCGGTTCTAGTTATGCTTGTCGAGCATCAGAACTGCGAAAGTTTTGAGTTTCTCGAGCGTTTCTCACCTACAAACTGCCACATCTCGCGAACGGATTGACCAATCCGCAAAATTTCTGTTGCGTCTGAAAGTAGATACTCGCCCGATTACAACCGTATGAGTACTTTTCCCCTGGGCCATTCTAGTTATTCGTTTCGAGCATCAGAACTGTGCAAATTTTGAGTTTCTCAACCGTTTCTTACCTACAAACTGCCATATCTCGCGAACGGATTGACGAATCCGCAAAATTTCTGTTGCATCTGAAAGTAGAAACTCGCCCGATTACAACGGTGTGCGTACTTTTCCCCTAGGCCGTTCTAGTTATGCTTGTCGAGCATCAGAACTGCGAAAATTTTGAGTTTCTCGAGCGTTTCTTACCTCGAAACTGCCATATCTCGCGAACGGATTGACCAATCCGCAAAATTTCTGTTGCATCTGAAGGTAGAAACTCGCCCGATTACAACGGTATGCGTACTTTTCCCCTAGGCCGTTCTAGTTATGCTTGTCGAGCATCAGAACTGCGAAAATTTTGAGTTTCTCGAGCGTTTCTCACCTACAAACTGCCACATCTCGCGAACGGATTGACCAATCTGCAAAATTTCTGTTGCGTCTGAAAGTAGATACTCGCCCGATTACAACGGTATGAGTACTTTTCCCCTGGGCCATTCTAGTTATTCGTTTCGAGCATCAGAACTGTGCAAATTTTGAGTTTCTCAACCGTTTCTTACCTCCAAACTGCCATATTTCGCGAACGGATTTTCCAATCCGCAAAATTTCTCTTGCATCTGAAAGTAGAAACTCGTCCGATTACAACGGTATGCGTACTTTTCCCCTAGGCCGTTCTAGTTATTCGTTTCGAGCATCAGAACTGTGAAAATTTTTAGTTTCTCAAGCGTTTCTTACTTCCAAACTGCCATATCTCGCGAACGGATTGACCAATCCGCAAAATCTCTGTTGCATCTGAAAGTAGATACTCGCCCGATTACAACGGTATGAGTACTTTTCCCCTGGGCCATTCTAGTTATACGTTTCGAGCATCAGAACTGTGCAAATTTTGAGTTTCTCAACCGTTTCTTACCTCCAAACTGCCATATCTCGCGAACGGATAGACCAATCCGCAAAATTTCTGTTGCATCTGAAAGTAGAAACTCGCCCGATTACAACGGTATGCGTACTCTTCCCCTAGGCCGTTCTAGTTATTCGTTTCGAGCATCAGAACTGCGAAAATTTTGAGTTTCTCAAGCGTTTCGTACCTCCATACTGCCATATCTCGCGAACGGATTGACCAATCCGCAAAGTTTCTGATGCATCTGAAAGTAGAAACTCGCCCGATTACAACGGTATGCGTACGTTTCCCCTAGGCCGTTCTGGTTATTCGTTTCGAGCATCAGAACTGTGAAAATTTTGAGTTTCTCAACCGTTTCTTACCTCCAAACTGCCATATCTCGCGAACGGATTGACCAATCCGCAAAATTTCTGTTGCATCTGAAAGTAGAAACTCGCCCGATTACAACGGTGTGCGTACTTTTCCCCTAGGCCGTTCTAGTTATTCGTTTCGAGCATCAGAACTGCGAAAATTTCGAGTTTCTCAAGCGTTTCTTACTTCCAAACTGCCATATCTCGCGAACGGATTGACCAATCCGCAAAATTTCTGTTGCATCTGAAGGTAGAAACTCGCCCGATTACAACGGTATGCGTACTTTTCCCCTAGGCCGTTCTTGTTATGCTTGTCGAGCATCAGAACTGCGAAAATTTTGAGTTTCTCGAGCGTTTCTCACCTACAAACTGCCACATCTCGCGAACGGATTGACCAATCCGCAAAATTTCTGTTGCATCTGAAAGTAGATACTCGCCCGATTACAACGGTATGAGTACTTTTCCCCTGGGCCATTCTAGTTATTCGTTTCGAGCATCAGAACTGTGCAAATTTTGAGTTTCTCAACCGTTTCTTACCTCCAAACTGCCATATCTCGCGAACGGATTGACGAATCCGCAAAATTTCTGTTGCATCTGAAAGTAGAAACTCGCCCGATTACAACGGTGTGCGTACTTTTCCCCTAGGCCGTTCTAGTTATGCTTGTCGAGCATCAGAACTGCGAAAATTTTGAGTTTCTCGAGCGTTTCTTACCTCCAAACTGCCATATCTCGCGAACGGATTGACCAATCCGCAAAATTTCTGTTGCATCTGAAGGTAGAAACTCGCCCGATTACAACGGTATGCGTACGTTTCCCCTAGGCCGTTCTAGTTATGCTGGTCGAGCATCAGAACTGCGAAAATTTTGAGTTTCTCGAGCGTTTCTCACCTACAAACTGCCACATCTCGCGAACGGATTGACCAATCCGCAAAATTTCTGTTGCATCTGAAAGTAGATACTCGCCCGATTACAACGGTATGAGTACTTTTCCCCTGGGCCATTCTAGTTATTCGTTTCGAGCATCAGAACTGAACAAATTTTGAGTTTCTCAACCGTTTCTTACATCCAAACTGCCATATCTCGCGAACGGATAGACCAATCCGCAAAATTTCTGTTGCATCTGAAAGTAGAAACTCGTCCGATTACAACGGTATGCGTACTTTTCCCCTGGGCCGTTCTAGTTATTCGTTTCGAGCATCAGAACTGTGAAAATTTTTAGTTTCTCTAGCGTTTCTTACTTCCAAACTGCCATATCTCGCGAACGGATTGACCAATCCGCAATATTTCTGTTGCATCTGAAAGTAGAAACTCGCCCGATTACAACGGTATGCGTACTTTTCCCCTAGGCCGTTCTAGTTATGCTTGTCGAGCATCAGAACTGCGAAAATTTTGAGTTTCTCAAGCGTTTCTTACCTCCAAACTGCCATATCTCGCGAACGGATTGAACAATCCGCAAAATTTCTGTTGCATCTGAAAGTAGAAACTCGCCCGATTACAACGGTATGCGAACTTTTCCCCTAGGCCGTTCTAGTTATGCTTGTCGAGCATCAGAACTGCGAAAATTTTGAGTTTCTCGAGCGTTTCTTACCTCCAAACTGCCATATCTCGCGAACGGATTGACCAATCCGCAAAATTTCTGTTGCATCTGAAAGTAGAAACTCGCCCGATTACAACACTATGCGTACTTTTCCCCTGGGCCGTTCTAGTTATTCGTTTCGAACATCAGAACTGTGAAAATTTTTAGTTTCTCTAGCGTTTCTTACTTCGAAACTGCCATATCTCGCGAACGGATTGACCAATCCGCAATATTTCTGTTGCATCTGAAAGTAGAAACTCGCCCGATTACAACGGTATGCGTACTTTTCCCCTAGGCCGTTCTAGTTATGCTTGTCGAGCATCAGAACTGCGAAAATTTTGAGTTTCTCAAGCGTTTCTTACCTCCAAACTGCCATATCTCGCGAACGGATTGACCAATCCGCAAAATTTCTGTTGCATCTGAAAGTAGAAACTCGCCCGATTACAACGGTATGCGTACTTTTCCCCTAGGCCGTTCTAGTTATGCTTGTCGAGCATCAGAACTGCGAAAATTTTGAGTTTCTCGAGCGTTTCTTACCTCCAAACTGCCATATCTCGCGAACGGATTGACCAATCCGCAAAATTTCTGTTGCATCTGAAAGTAGAAACTCGCCCGATTACAACACTATGCGTACTTTTCCCCTAGGCCGTTCTAGTTATTCGTTTCGAGCATCAGAACTGTGAAAATTTTTAGTTTCTCTAGCGTTTCTTACTTCCAAACTGCCATATCTCGCGAACGGATTGACCAATCCGCAATATTTCTGTTGCATCTGAAAGTAGAAACTCGCCCGATTACAACGGTATGCGTACTTTTCCCCTAGGCCGTTCTAGTTATGCTTGTCGAGCATCAGAACTGCGAAAATTTTGAGTTTCTCAACCGTTTCTTACCTCCAAACTGCCATATCTCGCGAACGGATAGACCAATCCGCAAAATTTCTGTTGCATCTGAAAGTAGAAACTCGCCCAATTGAAACGGTATGTGTGCTTTTCCCCTGGGCCATTCTAGTTATTCGTTTCGAGCATCAGAACTGTGCAAATTTTGAGTTTCTCAACCGTTCCTTGCCTCCAAACTGCCATATCTCGCGAACGGATTTTCCAATCCGCAAAATTTCTCTTGCATCTGAAAATAGAGACTCGCCCGATTACAACGGTATGCGTACTTTTCCCCTAGGCCGTTCTAGTTATTCGTTTCGAGCATCAGAACTGCGAAAATTTTGAGTTTCTCAAGCGTTTCGTACCTCCATACTGCCATATCTCGCGAACGGATTGACCAATCCGCAAAATTTCTGATGCATCTGAAAGTAGAAACTCGCCCGATTACAACGGTATGCGTACTTTTCCCCTAGGCCGTTCTAGTTATTCGTTTCGAGCATCGGAACTGCGAAAATTTTGAGTTTCTCAAGCGTTTCTTACTTCCAAACTGCCATATCGCGCGAACGGATTGACCAATCCGCAAAATTTCTGTTGCGTCTGAAAGTAGATACTCGCCCGATTACAACGGTATGAGTACTTTTCCCCTGGGCCATTCTAGTTATTCGTTTCGAGCATCAGAACTGTGCAAATTTTGAGTTTCTCAACCGTTTCTTACCTCCAAACTGCCATATCTCGCGAACGGATTGACGAATCCGCAAAATTTCTGTTGCATCTGAAAGTAGAAACTCGCCCGATTACAACGGTGTGCGTACTTTTCCCCTAGGCCGTTCTAGTTATGCTTGTCGAGCATCAGAACTGCGAAAATTTTGAGTTTCTCGAGAGTTTCTTACCTCCAAACTGCCATATCTCGCGAACGGATTGACCTATCCGCAAAATTTCTGTTGCATCTGAAGGTAGAAACTCGCCCGATTACAACGGTATGCGTACTTTTCCCCTAGGCCGTTCTAGTTATGCTTGTCGAGCATCAGAACTGCGAAAATTTTGAGTTTCTCGAGCGTTTCTCACCTACAAACTGCCACATCTCGCGAACGGATTGACCAATCTGCAAAATTTCTGTTGCGTCTGAAAGTAGATACTCGCCCGATTACAACGGTATGAGTACTTTTCCCCTGGGCCATTCTAGTTATTCGTTTCGAGCATCAGAACTGTGCAAATTTTGAGTTTCTCAACCGTTTCTTACCTACAAACTGCCATATCTCGCGAACGGATTTTCCAATCCGCAAAATTTCTCTTACATCTGAAAGTAGAAACTCGTCCGATTACAACGGTATGCGTACTTTTCCCCTAGGCCGTTCTAGTTATTCGTTTCGAGCATCAGAACTGTGAAAATTTTTAGTTTCTCAAGCATTTCTTACATCCAAACTGCCATATCTCGCGAACGGATTGACCAATCCGCAATATTTCTGTTGCATCTGAAAGTAGAAACTCGCCCGATTACAACGGTATGCGTACTTTTCCCCTAGGCCGTTCTAGTTATGCTTGTCGAGCATCAGAACTGCGAAAATTTTGAGTTTCTCGAGCGTTTCTTACCTCCAAACTGCCATATCTCGCGAACGGATTGACCAATCCGCAAAATTTCTGTTGCATCTGAAAGTAGAAACTCGCCCGATTACAACACTATGCGTACTTTTCCCCTAGGCCGTTCTAGTTATTCGTTTCGAGCATCAGAACTGCGAAAATTTTGAGTTTCTCAAGCGTTTCTTACTTCCAAACTGCCATATCTCGCGAACGGATTGACCAATCCGCAAAATTTCTGTTGCATCTGAAGGTAGAAACTCGCCCGATTACAACGGTATGCGTACTTTTCCCCTAGGCCGTTCTAGTTATGCTTGTCGAGCATCAGAACTGCGAAAGTTTTGAGTTTCTCGAGCGTTTCTCACCTACAAACTGCCACATCTCGCGAACGGAATGACGAATCCGCAAAATTTCTGTTGCATCTGATAGTAGAAACTCGCCCGATTACAACGGTGTGCGTACTTTTCCCCTAGGCCGTACTAGTTATGCTTGTCGAGCATCAGAACTGCGAAAATTTTGAGTTTCTCGAGCGTTTCTTACCTCCAAACTGCCATATCTCGCGAACGGATTGACCAATCCGCAAAATTTCTGTTGCATCTGAAGGTAGAATCTCGCCCGATTACAACGGTATGCGTACGTTTCCCCTAGGCCGTTCTAGTTATGCTTGTCGAGCATCAGAACTGCGAAAATTTTGAGTTTCTCGAGCGTTTCTCACCTACAAACTGCCACATCTCGCGAACGGATTGACCAATCCGCAAAATTTCTGTTGCGTCTGAAAGTAGATACTCGCCCGATTACAACGGTATGAGTACTTTTCCCCTGGGCCATTCTAGTTATTCGTTTCGAGCATCAGAACTGTGCAAATTTTGAGTTTCTCAACCGTTTCTTACCTCCAAACTGCCATATCTCGCGAACGGATTGACCAATCCGCAAAATTTCTGTTGCATCTGAAGGTAGAAACTCGCCCGATTACAACGGTATGCGTACTTTTCCCCTAGGCCGTTCTAGTTATGCTTGTCGAGCATCAGAACTGCGAATGTTTTGAGTTTCTCGAGCGTTTCACACCTACAAACTGCCACATCTCGCGAACGGATTGACCAATCCGCAAAATTTCTGTTGCGTCTGAAAGTAGATACTCGCCCGATTACAACGGTATGAGTACTTTTCCCCTGGGCCATTCTAGTTATTCGTTTCGAGCATCAGAACTGTGCAAATTTTGAGTTTCTCAACCGTTTCTTACCTCCAAACTGCCATATCTCGCGAACGGATTGACGAATCCGCAAAATTTCTGTTGCATCTGAAAGTAGAAACTCGCCCGATTACAACGGTGTGCGTACTTTTCCCCTAGGCCGTTCTAGTTATGCTTGTCGAGCATCAGAACTGCGAAAATTTTTAGTTCCTCGAGCGTTTCTTACCTCCAAACTGCCATATCTCGCGAACGGATTGACCAATCCGCAAAATTTCTGTTGCATCTGAAGGTAGAAACTCGCCCGATTACAACGGTATGCGTACTTTTCCCCTAGGCCGTTCTAGTTATGCTTGTCGAGCATCAGAACTGCGAAAATTTTGAGTTTCTCGAGCGTTTCTTACCTCCAAACTGCCATATCTCGCGAACGGATTGACCAATCCGCAAAATTTCTGTTGCATCTGAAGGTAGAAACTCGCCCGATTACAACGGTATGCGTACTTTTCCCCTAGGCCGTTCTAGTTATGCTTGTCGAGCATCAGAACTGCGAAAATTTTGAGTTTCTCGAGCGTTTCTCACCTACAAACTGCCACATCTCGCGAACGGATTGACCAATCTGCAAAATTTCTGTTGCGTCTGAAAGTAGATACTCGCCCGATTACAACGGTATGAGTACTTTTCCCCTGGGCCATTCTAGTTATTCGTTTCGAGCATCAGAACTGTGCAAATTTTGAGTTTCTCAACCGTTTCTTACCTCCAAACTGCCATATCTCGCGAACGGATAGACCAATCCGCAAAATTTCTGTTGCATCTGAAAGTAGAAACTCGCCCAATTGAAACGGTATGTGTGCTTTTCCCCTGGGCCATTCTAGTTATTCGTTTCGAGCATCAGAACTGTGCAAATTTTGAGTTTCTCAACCGTTCCTTGCCTCCAAACTGCCATATCTCGCGAACGGATTTTCCAATCCGCAAAATTTCTCTTGCATCTGAAAGTAGAAACTCGTCCGATTACAACGGTATGCGTACTTTTCCCCTAGGCCGTTCTAGTTATTCGTTTCGAGCATCAGAACTGTGAAAATTTTTAGTTTCTCAAGCGTTTCTTACTTCCAAACTGCCATATCTCGCGAACGGATTGACCAATCCGCAAAATTTCTGTTGCATCTGAAAGTAGATACTCGCCCGATTACAACGGTATGAGTACTTTTCCCCTGGGCCATTCTAGTTATTCGTTTCGAGCATCAGAACTGTGCAAATTTTGAGTTTCTCAACCGTTTCTTACCTCCAAACTGCCATATCTCGCGAACGGATAGACCAATCCGCAAAATTTCTGTTGCATCTGAAAGTAGAAACTCGCCCGATTACAACGGTATGCGTACCTTTCCCCTAGGCCGTTCTAGTTATTCGTTTCGAGCATCAGAACTGCGAAAATTTTGAGTTTCTCAAGCGTTTCGTACCTCCATACTGCCATATCTCGCGAACGGATTGACCAATCCGCAAAATTTCTGATGCATCTGAAAGTAGAAACTCGCCCGATTACAACGGTATGCGTACTTTTCCCCTAGGCCGTTCTAGTTATTCGTTTCGAGCATCAGAACTGCGAAAATTTTGAGTTTCTCAAGCGTTTCTTACTTCCAAACTGCCATATCTCGCGAACGGATTGACCAATCCGCAAAATTTCTGTTGCGTCTGAAAGTAGATACTCGCCCGATTACAACGGTATGAGTACTTTTCCCCTGGGCCATTCTAGTTATTCGTTTCGAGCATCAGAACTGTGCAAATTTTGAGTTTCTCAACCGTTTCTTACCTCCAAACTGCCATATCTCGCGAACGGATTTTCCAATCCGCAAAATTTCTCTTACATCTGAAAGTAGAAACTCGTCCGATTACAACGGTATGCGTACTTTTCCCCTAGGCCGTTCTAGTTATTCGTTTCGAGCATCATAACTGTGAAAATTTTTAGTTTCTCAAGCGTTTCTTACTTCCAAACTGCCATATCTCGCGAACGGATTGACCAATCCGCAATATTTCTGTTGCATCTGAAAGTAGAAACTCGCCCGATTACAACGGTATGCGTACTTTTCCCCTAGGCCCTTCTAGTTATGCTTGTCGAGCATCAGAACTGCGAAAATTTTGAGTTTCTCGAGCGTTTCTTACCTCCAAACTGCCATATCTCGCGAACGGATTGACCAATCCGCAAAATTTCTGTTGCATCTGAAAGTAGAAACTCGCCCGATTAGAACACTATGCGTACTTTTCCCCTAGGCCGTTCTAGTTATTCGTTTCGAGCATCAGAACTGCGAAAATTTTGAGTTTCTCAAGCGTTTCTTACTTCCAAACTGCCATATCTCGCGAACGGATTGACCAATCCGCAAAATTTCTGTTGCATCTGAAGGTAGAAACTCGCCCGATTACAACGGTATGCGTACTTTTCCCCTAGGCCGTTCTAGTTATGCTTGTCGAGCATCAGAACTGCGAAAGTTTTGAGTTTCTCGAGCGTTTCACACCTACAAACTGCCACATCTCGCGAACGGATTGACCAATCCGCAAAATTTCTGTTGCGTCTGAAAGTAGATACTCGCCCGATTACAACGGTATGAGTACTTTTCCCCTGGGCCATTCTAGTTATTCGTTTCGAGCATCAGAACTGTGCAAATTTTGAGTTTCTCAACCGTTTCCTACCTCCAAACTGCCATATCTCGCGAACGGATTGACGAATCCGCAAAATTTCTGTTGCATCTGAAAGTAGAAACTCGCCCGATTACAACGGTGTGCGTACTTTTCCCCTAGGCCGTTCTAGTTATGCTTGTCGAGCATCAGAACTGCGAAAATTTTTAGTTTCTCGAGCGTTTCTTACCTCCAAACTGCCATATCTCGCGAACGGATTGACCAATCCGCAAAATTTCTGTTGCATCTGAAGGTAGAAACTCGCCCGATTACAACGGTATGCGTACTTTTCCCCTAGGCCGTTCTAGTTATGCTTGTCGAGCATCAGAACTGCGAAAATTTTGAGTTTCTCGAGCGTTTCTCACCTACAAACTGCCACATCTCGCGAACGGATTGACCAATCTGCAAAATTTCTGTTGCGTCTGAAAGTAGATACTCGCCCGATTACAACGGTATGAGTACTTTTCCCCTGGGCCATTCTAGTTATTCGTTTCGAGCATCAGAACTGTGCAAATTTTGAGTTTCTCAACCGTTTCTTACCTCCAAACTGCCATATCTCGCGAACGGATAGACCAATCCGCAAAATTTCTGTTGCATCTGAAAGTAGAAGCTCGCCCAATTGAAACGGTATGTGTGCTTTTCCCCTGGGCCATTCTAGTTATTCGTTTCGAGCATCAGAACTGTGCAAATTTTGAGTTTCTCAACCGTTCCTTGCCTCCAAACTGCCATATCTCGCGAACGGATTTTCCAATCCGCAAAATTTCTCTTGCATCTGAAAGTAGAAACTCGTCCGATTACAACGGTATGCGTACTTTTCCCCTAGGCCGTTCTAGTTATTCGTTTCGAGCATCAGAACTGTGAAAATTTTTAGTTTCTCAAGCGTTTCTTACTTCCAAACTGCCATATCTCGCGAACGGATTGACCAATCCGCAAAATTTCTGTTGCATCTGAAAGTAGATACTCGCCCGATTACAACGGTATGAGTACTTTTCCCCTGGGCCATTCTAGTTATTCGTTTCGAGCATCAGAACTGTGCAAATTTTGAGTTTCTCAACCGTTTCTTTCCTCCAAACTGCCATATCTCGCGAACGGATAGACCAATCCGCAAAATTTCTGTTGCATCTGAAAGTAGAAACTCGCCCGATTACAACGGTATGCGTACTTTTCCCCTAGGCCGTTCTAGTTATTCGTTTCGAGCATCAGAACTGCGAAAATTTTGAGTTTCTCAAGCGTTTCGTACCTCCATACTGCCATATCTCGCGAACGGATTGACCAATCCGCAAAATTTCTGATGCATCTGAAAGTAGAAACTCGCCCGATTACAACGGTATGCGTACTTTTCCCCTAGGCCGTTCTAGTTATTCGTTTCGAGCATCCGAACTGCGAAAATTTTGAGTTTCTCAAGCGTTTCTTACTTCCAAACTGCCATATCTCGCGAACGGATTGACCAATCCGCAAAATTTCTGTTGCGTCTGAAAGTAGATACTCGCCCGATTACAACGGTATGAGTACTTTTCCCCTTGGCCATTCTAGTTATTCGTTTCGAGCATCAGAACTGTGCAAATTTTGAGTTTCTCAACCGTTTCTTACATCCAAACTGCCATATCTCGCGAACGGATTTTCCAATCCGCAAAATTTCTCTTACATCTGAAAGTAGAAACTCGTCCGATTACAACGGTATGCGTACTTTTCCCCTAGGCCGTTCTAGTTATTCGTTTCGAGCATCAGAACTGTGAAAATTTTTAGTTTCTCAAGCGTTTCTTACATCCAAACTGCCATATCTCGCGAACGGATTGACCAATCCGCAATATTTCTGTTGCATCTGAAAGTAGAAACTCGCCCGATTACAACGGTATGCGTACTTTTCCCCTAGGCCGTTCTAGTTATGCTTGTCGAGCATCAGAACTGCGAAAGTTTTGAGTTTCTCGAGCGTTTCACACCTACAAACTGCCACATCTCGCGAACGGAATGACCAATCCGCAAAATTTCTGTTGCGTCTGAAAGTAGATACTCGCCCGATTACAACGGTATGAGTACTTTTCCCCTAGGCCATTCTAGTTATTCGTTTCGAGCATCAGAACTGTGCAAATTTTGAGTTTCTCAACCGTTTCTTACCTCCAAACTGCCATATCTCGCGAACGGATTGACGAATCCGCAAAATTTCTGTTGCATCTGAAAGTAGAAACTCGCCCGATTACAACGGTGTGCGTACTTTTCCCCTAGGCCGTTCTAGTTATGCTTGTCGAGCATCAGAACTGCGAAAATTTTTAGTTTCTCGAGCGTTTCTTACCTCCAAACTGCCATATCTCGCGAACGGATTGACCAATCCGCAAAATTTCTGTTGCATCTGAAGGTAGAAACTCGCCCGATTACAACGGTATGCGTACTTTTCCCCTAGGCCGTTCTAGTTATGCTTGTCGAGCATCAGAACTGCGAAAATTTTGAGTTTCTCGAGCGTTTCTCACCTACAAACTGCCACATCTCGCGAACGGATTGACCAATCTGCAAAATTTCTGTTGCGTCTGAAAGTAGATACTCGCCCGATTGCAACGGTATGAGTACATTTCCCCTGGGCCATTCTAGTTATTCGTTTCGAGCATCAGAACTGTGCAAATTTTGAGTTTCTCAACCCTTTCTTACCTCCAAACTGCCATATCTCGCGAACGGATAGACCAATCCGCAAAATTTCTGTTGCATCTGAAAGTAGAAACTCGTCCGATTAGAACGGTATGCGTACTTTTCCCCTGGGCCGTTCTAGTTATTCGTTTCGAGCATCAGAACTGTGAAAATTTTTAGTTTCTCTAGCGTTTCTTACTTCCAAACTGCCATATCTCGCGAACGGATTGACCAATCCGCAATATTTCTGTTGCATCTGAAAGTAGAAACTCGCCCGATTACAACGGTATGCGTACTTTTCCCCTAGGCCGTTCTAGTTATTCGTTTCGAGCATCAGAACTGCGAAAATTTTGAGTTTCTCAAGCGTTTCTTACCTCCAAACTGCCATATCTCGCGAACGGATTGACCAATCCGCAAAATTTCTGTTGCATCTGAAAGTAGAAACTCGCCCGACTACAACACTATGCGTACTTTTCCCCTAGGCCGTTCTAGTTATTCGTTTCGAGCATCAGAACTGCGAAAATTTTGAGTTTCTCAAGCGTTTCTTACTTCCAAACTGCCATATCTCGCGAACGGATTGACCAATCCGCAAAATTTCTGATGCATCTGAAAGTAGAAACTCGCCCGATTACAACGGTATGCGTACTTTTCCCCTAGGCCGTTCTAGTTATTCGTTTCGAGCATCCGAACTGCGAAAATTTTGAGTTTCTCAAGCGTTTCTTACTTCCAAACTGCCATATCTCGCGAACGGATTGACCAATCCGCAAAATTTCTGTTGCGTCTGAAAGTAGATACTCGCCCGATTACAACGGTATGAGTACTTTTCCCCTTGGCCATTCTAGTTATTCGTTTCGAGCATCAGAACTGTGCAAATTTTGAGTTTCTCAACCGTTTCTTACATCCAAACTGCCATATCTCGCGAACGGATTTTCCAATCCGCAAAATTTCTCTTACATCTGAAAGTAGAAACTCGTCCGATTACAACGGTATGCGTACTTTTCCCCTAGGCCGTTCTAGTTATTCGTTTCGAGCATCAGAACTGTGAAAATTTTTAGTTTCTCAAGCGTTTCTTACATCCAAACTGCCATATCTCGCGAACGGATTGACCAATCCGCAATATTTCTGTTGCATCTGAAAGTAGAAACTCGCCCGATTACAACGGTATGCGTACTTTTCCCCTAGGCCGTTCTAGTTATGCTTGTCGAGCATCAGAACTGCGAAAGTTTTGAGTTTCTCGAGCGTTTCACACCTACATACTGCCACATCTCGCGAACGGAATGACCAATCCGCAAAATTTCTGTTGCGTCTGAAAGTAGATACTCGCCCGATTACAACGGTATGAGTACTTTTCCCCTAGGCCATTCTAGTTATTCGTTTCGAGCATCAGAACTGCGAAAATTTTGAGTTTCTCAAGCGTTTCTTACTTCCAAACTGCCATATCTCGCGAACGGATTGACCAATCCGCAAAATTTCTGTTGCATCTGAAGGTAGAAACTCGCCCGATTACAACGGTATGCGTACTTTTCCCCTAGGCCGTTCTAGTTATGCTTGTCGAGCATCAGAACTGCGAAAGTTTTGAGTTTCTCGAGCGTTTCTCACCTACAAACTGCCACATCTCGCGAACGGAATGACGAATCCGCAAAATTTCTGTTGCATCTGATAGTAGAAACTCGCCCGATTACAACGGTGTGCGTACTTTTCCCCTAGGCCGTTCTAGTTATGCTTGTCGAGCATCAGAACTGCGAAAATTTTGAGTTTCTCGAGCGTTTCTTACCTCCAAACTGCCATATCTCGCGAACGGATTGACCAATCCGCAAAATTTCTGTTGCATCTGAAGGTAGAATCTCGCCCGATTACAACGGTATGCGTACGTTTCCCCTAGGCCGTTCTAGTTATGCTTGTCGAGCATCAGAACTGCGAAAATTTTGAGTTTCTCGAGCGTTTCTCACCTACAAACTGCCACATCTCGCGAACGGATTGACCAATCCGCAAAATTTCTGTTGCGTCTGAAAGTAGATACTCGCCCGATTACAACGGTATGAGTACTTTTCCCCTGGGCCATTCTAGTTATTCGTTTCGAGCATCAGAACTGTGCAAATTTTGAGTTTCTCAACCGTTTCTTACCTCCAAACTGCCATATCTCGCGAACGGATTGACCAATCCGCAAAATTTCTGTTGCATCTGAAGGTAGAAACTCGCCCGATTACAACGGTATGCGTACTTTTCCCCTAGGCCGTTCTAGTTATGCTTGTCGAGCATCAGAACTGCGAATGTTTTGAGTTTCTCGAGCGTTTCACACCTACAAACTGCCACATCTCGCGAACGGATTGACCAATCCGCAAAATTTCTGTTGCGTCTGAAAGTAGATACTCGCCCGATTACAACGGTATGAGTACTTTTCCCCTGGGCCATTCTAGTTATTCGTTTCGAGCATCAGAACTGTGCAAATTTTGAGTTTCTCAACCGTTTCTTACCTCCAAACTGCCATATCTCGCGAACGGATTGACGAATCCGCAAAATTTCTGTTGCATCTGAAAGTAGAAACTCGCCCGATTACAACGGTGTGCGTACTTTTCCCCTAGGCCGTTCTAGTTATGCTTGTCGAGCATCAGAACTGCGAAAATTTTTAGTTCCTCGAGCGTTTCTTACCTCCAAACTGCCATATCTCGCGAACGGATTGACCAATCCGCAAAATTTCTGTTGCATCTGAAGGTAGAAACTCGCCCGATTACAACGGTATGCGTACTTTTCCCCTAGGCCGTTCTAGTTATGCTTGTCGCGCATCAGAACTGCGAAAATTTTGAGTTTCTCGAGCGTTTCTTACCTCCAAACTGCCATATCTCGCGAACGGATTGACCAATCCGCAAAATTTCTGTTGCATCTGAAGGTAGAAACTCGCCCGATTACAACGGTATGCGTACTTTTCCCCTAGGCCGTTCTAGTTATGCTTGTCGAGCATCAGAACTGCGAAAATTTTGAGTTTCTCGAGCGTTTCTCACCTACAAACTGCCACATCTCGCGAACGGATTGACCAATCTGCAAAATTTCTGTTGCGTCTGAAAGTAGATACTCGCCCGATTACAACGGTATGAGTACTTTTCCCCTGGGCCATTCTAGTTATTCGTTTCGAGCATCAGAACTGTGCAAATTTTGAGTTTCTCAACCGTTTCTTACCTCCAAACTGCCATATCTCGCGAACGGATAGACCAATCCGCAAAATTTCTGTTGCATCTGAAAGTAGAAACTCGCCCAATTGAAACGGTATGTGTGCTTTTCCCCTGGGCCATTCTAGTTATTCGTTTCGAGCATCAGAACTGTGCAAATTTTGAGTTTCTCAACCGTTCCTTGCCTCCAAACTGCCATATCTCGCGAACGGATTTTCCAATCCGCAAAATTTCTCTTGCATCTGAAAGTAGAAACTCGTCCGATTACAACGGTATGCGTACTTTTCCCCTAGGCCGTTCTAGTTATTCGTTTCGAGCATCAGAACTGTGAAAATTTTTAGTTTCTCAAGCGTTTCTTACTTCCAAACTGCCATATCTCGCGAACGGATTGACCAATCCGCAAAATTTCTGTTGCATCTGAAAGTAGATACTCGCCCGATTACAACGGTATGAGTACTTTTCCCCTGGGCCATTCTAGTTATTCGTTTCGAGCATCAGAACTGTGCAAATTTTGAGTTTCTCAACCGTTTCTTACCTCCAAACTGCCATATCTCGCGAACGGATAGACCAATCCGCAAAATTTCTGTTGCATCTGAAAGTAGAAACTCGCCCGATTACAACGGTATGCGTACCTTTCCCCTAGGCCGTTCTAGTTATTCGTTTCGAGCATCAGAACTGCGAAAATTTTGAGTTTCTCAAGCGTTTCGTACCTCCATACTGCCATATCTCGCGAACGGATTGACCAATCCGCAAAATTTCTGATGCATCTGAAAGTAGAAACTCGCCCGATTACAACGGTATGCGTACTTTTCCCCTAGGCCGTTCTAGTTATTCGTTTCGAGCATCAGAACTGCGAAAATTTTGAGTTTCTCAAGCGTTTCTTACTTCCAAACTGCCATATCTCGCGAACGGATTGACCAATCCGCAAAATTTCTGTTGCGTCTGAAAGTAGATACTCGCCCGATTACAACGGTATGAGTACTTTTCCCCTGGGCCATTCTAGTTATTCGTTTCGAGCATCAGAACTGTGCAAATTTTGAGTTTCTCAACCGTTTCTTACCTCCAAACTGCCATATCTCGCGAACGGATTTTCCAATCCGCAAAATTTCTCTTACATCTGAAAGTAGAAACTCGTCCGATTACAACGGTATGCGTACTTTTCCCCTAGGCCGTTCTAGTTATTCGTTTCGAGCATCATAACTGTGAAAATTTTTAGTTTCTCAAGCGTTTCTTACTTCCAAACTGCCATATCTCGCGAACGGATTGACCAATCCGCAATATTTCTGTTGCATCTGAAAGTAGAAACTCGCCCGATTACAACGGTATGCGTACTTTTCCCCTAGGCCCTTCTAGTTATGCTTGTCGAGCATCAGAACTGCGAAAATTTTGAGTTTCTCGAGCGTTTCTTACCTCCAAACTGCCATATCTCGCGAACGGATTGACCAATCCGCAAAATTTCTGTTGCATCTGAAAGTAGAAACTCGCCCGATTAGAACACTATGCGTACTTTTCCCCTAGGCCGTTCTAGTTATTCGTTTCGAGCATCAGAACTGCGAAAATTTTGAGTTTCTCAAGCGTTTCTTACTTCCAAACTGCCATATCTCGCGAACGGATTGACCAATCCGCAAAATTTCTGTTGCATCTGAAGGTAGAAACTCGCCCGATTACAACGGTATGCGTACTTTTCCCCTAGGCCGTTCTAGTTATGCTTGTCGAGCATCAGAACTGCGAAAGTTTTGAGTTTCTCGAGCGTTTCACACCTACAAACTGCCACATCTCGCGAACGGATTGACCAATCCGCAAAATTTCTGTTGCGTCTGAAAGTAGATACTCGCCCGATTACAACGGTATGAGTACTTTTCCCCTGGGCCATTCTAGTTATTCGTTTCGAGCATCAGAACTGTGCAAATTTTGAGTTTCTCAACCGTTTCCTACCTCCAAACTGCCATATCTCGCGAACGGATTGACGAATCCGCAAAATTTCTGTTGCATCTGAAAGTAGAAACTCGCCCGATTACAACGGTGTGCGTACTTTTCCCCTAGGCCGTTCTAGTTATGCTTGTCGAGCATCAGAACTGCGAAAATTTTTAGTTTCTCGAGCGTTTCTTACCTCCAAACTGCCATATCTCGCGAACGGATTGACCAATCCGCAAAATTTCTGTTGCATCTGAAGGTAGAAACTCGCCCGATTACAACGGTATGCGTACTTTTCCCCTAGGCCGTTCTAGTTATGCTTGTCGAGCATCAGAACTGCGAAAATTTTGAGTTTCTCGAGCGTTTCTCACCTACAAACTGCCACATCTCGCGAACGGATTGACCAATCTGCAAAATTTCTGTTGCGTCTGAAAGTAGATACTCGCCCGATTACAACGGTATGAGTACTTTTCCCCTGGGCCATTCTAGTTATTCGTTTCGAGCATCAGAACTGTGCAAATTTTGAGTTTCTCAACCGTTTCTTACCTCCAAACTGCCATATCTCGCGAACGGATAGACCAATCCGCAAAATTTCTGTTGCATCTGAAAGTAGAAGCTCGCCCAATTGAAACGGTATGTGTGCTTTTCCCCTGGGCCATTCTAGTTATTCGTTTCGAGCATCAGAACTGTGCAAATTTTGAGTTTCTCAACCGTTCCTTGCCTCCAAACTGCCATATCTCGCGAACGGATTTTCCAATCCGCAAAATTTCTCTTGCATCTGAAAGTAGAAACTCGTCCGATTACAACGGTATGCGTACTTTTCCCCTAGGCCGTTCTAGTTATTCGTTTCGAGCATCAGAACTGTGAAAATTTTTAGTTTCTCAAGCGTTTCTTACTTCCAAACTGCCATATCTCGCGAACGGATTGACCAATCCGCAAAATTTCTGTTGCATCTGAAAGTAGATACTCGCCCGATTACAACGGTATGAGTACTTTTCCCCTGGGCCATTCTAGTTATTCGTTTCGAGCATCAGAACTGTGCAAATTTTGAGTTTCTCAACCGTTTCTTTCCTCCAAACTGCCATATCTCGCGAACGGATAGACCAATCCGCAAAATTTCTGTTGCATCTGAAAGTAGAAACTCGCCCGATTACAACGGTATGCGTACTTTTCCCCTAGGCCGTTCTAGTTATTCGTTTCGAGCATCAGAACTGCGAAAATTTTGAGTTTCTCAAGCGTTTCGTACCTCCATACTGCCATATCTCGCGAACGGATTGACCAATCCGCAAAATTTCTGATGCATCTGAAAGTAGAAACTCGCCCGATTACAACGGTATGCGTACTTTTCCCCTAGGCCGTTCTAGTTATTCGTTTCGAGCATCCGAACTGCGAAAATTTTGAGTTTCTCAAGCGTTTCTTACTTCCAAACTGCCATATCTCGCGAACGGATTGACCAATCCGCAAAATTTCTGTTGCGTCTGAAAGTAGATACTCGCCCGATTACAACGGTATGAGTACTTTTCCCCTTGGCCATTCTAGTTATTCGTTTCGAGCATCAGAACTGTGCAAATTTTGAGTTTCTCAACCGTTTCTTACATCCAAACTGCCATATCTCGCGAACGGATTTTCCAATCCGCAAAATTTCTCTTACATCTGAAAGTAGAAACTCGTCCGATTACAACGGTATGCGTACTTTTCCCCTAGGCCGTTCTAGTTATTCGTTTCGAGCATCAGAACTGTGAAAATTTTTAGTTTCTCAAGCGTTTCTTACATCCAAACTGCCATATCTCGCGAACGGATTGACCAATCCGCAATATTTCTGTTGCATCTGAAAGTAGAAACTCGCCCGATTACAACGGTATGCGTACTTTTCCCCTAGGCCGTTCTAGTTATGCTTGTCGAGCATCAGAACTGCGAAAGTTTTGAGTTTCTCGAGCGTTTCACACCTACAAACTGCCACATCTCGCGAACGGAATGACCAATCCGCAAAATTTCTGTTGCGTCTGAAAGTAGATACTCGCCCGATTACAACGGTATGAGTACTTTTCCCCTAGGCCATTCTAGTTATTCGTTTCGAGCATCAGAACTGTGCAAATTTTGAGTTTCTCAACCGTTTCTTACCTCCAAACTGCCATATCTCGCGAACGGATTGACGAATCCGCAAAATTTCTGTTGCATCTGAAAGTAGAAACTCGCCCGATTACAACGGTGTGCGTACTTTTCCCCTAGGCCGTTCTAGTTATGCTTGTCGAGCATCAGAACTGCGAAAATTTTTAGTTTCTCGAGCGTTTCTTACCTCCAAACTGCCATATCTCGCGAACGGATTGACCAATCCGCAAAATTTCTGTTGCATCTGAAGGTAGAAACTCGCCCGATTACAACGGTATGCGTACTTTTCCCCTAGGCCGTTCTAGTTATGCTTGTCGAGCATCAGAACTGCGAAAATTTTGAGTTTCTCGAGCGTTTCTCACCTACAAACTGCCACATCTCGCGAACGGATTGACCAATCTGCAAAATTTCTGTTGCGTCTGAAAGTAGATACTCGCCCGATTGCAACGGTATGAGTACATTTCCCCTGGGCCATTCTAGTTATTCGTTTCGAGCATCAGAACTGTGCAAATTTTGAGTTTCTCAACCCTTTCTTACCTCCAAACTGCCATATCTCGCGAACGGATAGACCAATCCGCAAAATTTCTGTTGCATCTGAAAGTAGAAACTCGTCCGATTAGAACGGTATGCGTACTTTTCCCCTGGGCCGTTCTAGTTATTCGTTTCGAGCATCAGAACTGTGAAAATTTTTAGTTTCTCTAGCGTTTCTTACTTCCAAACTGCCATATCTCGCGAACGGATTGACCAATCCGCAATATTTCTGTTGCATCTGAAAGTAGAAACTCGCCCGATTACAACGGTATGCGTACTTTTCCCCTAGGCCGTTCTAGTTATTCGTTTCGAGCATCAGAACTGCGAAAATTTTGAGTTTCTCAAGCGTTTCTTACCTCCAAACTGCCATATCTCGCGAACGGATTGACCAATCCGCAAAATTTCTGTTGCATCTGAAAGTAGAAACTCGCCCGACTACAACACTATGCGTACTTTTCCCCTAGGCCGTTCTAGTTATTCGTTTCGAGCATCAGAACTGCGAAAATTTTGAGTTTCTCAAGCGTTTCTTACTTCCAAACTGCCATATCTCGCGAACGGATTGACCAATCCGCAAAATTTCTGATGCATCTGAAAGTAGAAACTCGCCCGATTACAACGGTATGCGTACTTTTCCCCTAGGCCGTTCTAGTTATTCGTTTCGAGCATCCGAACTGCGAAAATTTTGAGTTTCTCAAGCGTTTCTTACTTCCAAACTGCCATATCTCGCGAACGGATTGACCAATCCGCAAAATTTCTGTTGCGTCTGAAAGTAGATACTCGCCCGATTACAACGGTATGAGTACTTTTCCCCTTGGCCATTCTAGTTATTCGTTTCGAGCATCAGAACTGTGCAAATTTTGAGTTTCTCAACCGTTTCTTACATCCAAACTGCCATATCTCGCGAACGGATTTTCCAATCCGCAAAATTTCTCTTACATCTGAAAGTAGAAACTCGTCCGATTACAACGGTATGCGTACTTTTCCCCTAGGCCGTTCTAGTTATTCGTTTCGAGCATCAGAACTGTGAAAATTTTTAGTTTCTCAAGCGTTTCTTACATCCAAACTGCCATATCTCGCGAACGGATTGACCAATCCGCAATATTTCTGTTGCATCTGAAAGTAGAAACTCGCCCGATTACAACGGTATGCGTACTTTTCCCCTAGGCCGTTCTAGTTATGCTTGTCGAGCATCAGAACTGCGAAAGTTTTGAGTTTCTCGAGCGTTTCACACCTACATACTGCCACATCTCGCGAACGGAATGACCAATCCGCAAAATTTCTGTTGCGTCTGAAAGTAGATACTCGCCCGATTACAACGGTATGAGTACTTTTCCCCTAGGCCATTCTAGTTATTCGTTTCGAGCATCAGAACTGTGCAAATTTTGAGTTTCTCAACCGTTTCTTACCTCCAAACTGCCATATCTCGCGAACGGATTGACGAATCCGCAAAATTTCTGTTGCATCTGAAAGTAGAAACTCGCCCGATTACAACGGTGTGCGTACTTTTCCCCTAGGCCGTTCTAGTTATGCTTGTCGAGCATCAGAACTGCGAAAATTTTGAGTTTCTCGAGCGTTTCTCACCTACAAACTGCCACATCTCGCGAACGGATTGACCAATCTGCAAAATTTCTGTTGCGTCTGAAAGTAGATACTCGCCCGATTGCAACGGTATGAGTACATTTCCCCTGGGCCATTCTAGTTATTCGTTTCGAGCATCAGAACTGTGCAAATTTTGAGTTTCTCAACCGTTTCTTACCTCCAAACTGCCATATCTCGCGAACGGATAGACCAATCCGCAAAATTTCTGTTGCATCTGAAAGTAGAAACTCGTCCGATTAGAACGGTATGCGTACTTTTCCCCTGGGCCGTTCTAGTTATTCGTTTCGAGCATCAGAACTGTGAAAATTTTTAGTTTCTCTAGCGTTTCTTACTTCCAAACTGCCATATCTCGCGAACGGATTGACCAATCCGCAATATTTCTGTTGCATCTGAAAGTAGAAACTCGCCCGATTACAACGGTATGCGTACTTTTCCCCTAGGCCGTTCTAGTTATTCGTTTCGAGCATCAGAACTGCGAAAATTTTGAGTTTCTCAAGCGTTTCTTACCTCCAAACTGCCATATCTCGCGAACGGATTGACCAATCCGCAAAATTTCTGTTGCATCTGAAAGTAGAAACTCGCCCGACTACAACACTATGCGTACTTTTCCCCTAGGCCGTTCTAGTTATTCGTTTCGAGCATCAGAACTGCGAAAATTTTGAGTTTCTCAAGCGTTTCTTACTTCCAAACTGCCATATCTCGCGAACGGATTGACCAATCCGCAAAATTTCTGTTGCATCTGAAGGTAGAAACTCGCCCGATTACAACGGTATGCGTACGTTTCCCCTAGGCCGTTCTAGTTATGCTTGTCGAGCATCAGAACTGCGAAAATTTTGAGTTTCTCAAGCGTTTCTTACTTCCAAACTGCCATATCTCGCGAACGGATTGACCAATCCGCAAAATTTCTGTTGCATCTGAAGGTAGAAACTCGCCCGATTACAACGGTATGCGTACGTTTCCCCTAGGCCGTTCTAGTTATGCTTGTCGAGCATCAGAACTGCGAAAATTTTGAGTTTCTCGAGCGTTTCTCACCTACAAACTGCCACATCTCGCGAACGGATTGACCAATCCGCAAAATTTCTGTTGCGTCTGAAAGTAGATACTCGCCCGATTACAACGGTATGAGTACTTTTCCCCTAGGCCATTCTAGTTATTCGTTTCGAGCATCAGAACTGTGCAAATTTTGAGTTTCTCAACCGTTTCGTACCTCCATACTGCCATATCTCGCGAAAGGATTGACCAATCCGCAAAATTTCTGATGCATCTGAAAGTAGAAACTCGCCCGATTACAACGGTATGCGTACTTTTCCCCTAGGCCGTTCTAGTTATTCGTTTCGAGCATCAGAACTGCGAAAATTTTGAGTTTCTCAAGCGTTTCGTACCTCCATACTGCCATATCTCGCGAACGGATTGACCAATCCGCAAAATTTCTGATGCATCTGAAAGTAGAAACTCGCCCGATTACAACGGTATGCGTACTTTTCCCCTAGGCCGTTCTAGTTATTCGTTTCGAGCATCAGAACTGCGAAAATTTTGAGTTTCTCAAGCGTTTCTTACTTCCAAACTGCCATATCTCGCGAACGGATTGACCAATCCGCAAAATTTCTGTTGCGTCTGAAAGTAGATACTCGCCCGATTACAACGGTATGAGTACTTTTCCCCTGGGCCATTCTAGTTATTCGTTTCGAGCATCAGGGCTGTGCAAATTTTGAGTTTCTCAACCGTTTCTTACCTCCAAACTGCCATATCTCGCGAACGGATTTTCCAATCCGCAAAATTTCTCTTACATCTGAAAGTAGAAACTCGTCCGATTACAACGGTATGCGTACTTTTCCCCTATGCCGTTCTAGTTATTCGTTTCGAGCATCAGAACTGTAAAAATTTTTAGTTTCTCAAGCGTTTCTTACTTCCAAACTGCCATATCTCGCGAACGGATTGACCAATCCGCAATATTTCTGTTGCATCTGAAAGTAGAAACTCGCCCGATTACAACGGTATGCGTACTTTTCCCCTAGGCCGTTCTAGTTATGCTTGTCAAGCATCAGAACTGCGAAAATTTTGAGTTTCTCGAGCGTTTCTTACCTCCAAACTGCCATATCTCGCGAACGGATTGACCAATCCGCAAAATTTCTGTTGCATCTGAAAGTAGAAACTCGCCCGATTACAACACTATGCGTACTTTTCCCCTATGCCGTTCTAGTTATTCGTTTCGAGCATCAGAACTGTAAAAATTTTTAGTTTCTCAAGCGTTTCTTACTTCCAAACTGCCATATCTCGCGAACGGATTGACGAATCCGCAATATTTCTGTTGCATCTGAAAGTAGAAACTCGCCCGATTACAACGGTATGCGTACTTTTCCCCTAGGCCGTTCTAGTTATGCTTGTCGAGCATCAGAACTGCGAAAATTTTGAGTTTCTCGAGCGTTTCTTACCTCCAAACTGCCATATCTCGCGAACGGATAGACCAATCCGCAAAATTTCTGTTGCATCTGAAGGTAGAAACTCGCCCGATTACAACGGTATGCGTACTTTTCCCCTAGGCCGTTCTAGTTATGCTTGTCGAGCATCAGAACTGCGAAAATTTTGAGTTTCTCGAGCGTTTCTCACCTACAAACTGCCACATCTCGCGAACGGATTGACCAATCTGCAAAATTTCTGTTGTGTCTGAAAGTAGATACTCGCCCGATTACAACGGTATGAGTACTTTTCCCCTGGGCCATTCTAGTTATTCGTTTCGAGCATCAGAACTGTGCAAATTTTGAGTTTCTCAACCGTTTCTTACCTCCAAACTGCCATATCTCGCGAACGGATAGACCAATCCGCAATATTTCTGTTGCATCTGAAAGTAGAAACTCGCCCGATTACAACGGTATGCGTACTTTTCCCCTAGGCCGTTCTAGTTATGCTTGTCGAGCATCAGAACTGCGAAAATTTTGAGTTTCTCGAGCGTTTCTCACCTACAAACTGCCACATCTCGCGAACGGATTGACCAATCTGCAAAATTTCTGTTGCATCTGAAAGTAGAAACTCGCCCGATTACAACACTATGCGTACTTTTCCCCTAGGCCGTTCTAGTTATTCGTTTCGAGCATCAGAACTGTGCAAATTTTGAGTTTCTCAACCGTTTCTTACCTCCAAACTGCCATATCTCGCGAACGGATAGACCAATCCGCAAAATTTCTCTTACATCTGAAAGTAGAAACTCGTCCGATTACAACGGCATGCGTACTTTTCCCCTAGGCCGTTCTAGTTATTCGTTTCGAGCATCAGAACAGTGAAAATTTTTAGTTTCTCTAGCGTTTCTTACTTCCAAACTGCCATATCTCGCGAACGGATTGACCAATCCGCAATATTTCTGTTGCATCTGAAAGTAGAAACTCGCCCGATTACAACGGTATGCGTACTTTTCCCCTAGGCCGTTCTAGTTATGCTTGTCGAGCATCAGAACTGCGAAAATTTTGAGTTTCTCTAGCGTTTCTTACTTCCAAACTGCCATATCTCGCGAACGGATTGACCAATCCGCAATATTTCTGTTGCATCTGAAAGTAGAAACTCGCCCGATTACAACACTATGCGTACTTTTCCCCTAGGCCGTTCTAGTTATTCGTTTCGAGCATCAGAACTGTGCAAATTTTGAGTTTCTCAACCGTTCCTTACCTCCAAACTGCCATATCTCGCGAACGGATAGACCAATCCGCAAAATTTCTCTTACATCTAAAAGTAGAAACTCGTCCGATTACAACGGTATGCGTACTTTTCCCCTGGGCCGTTCTAGTTATTCGTTTCGAGCATCAGAACTGTGAAAATTTTTAGTTTCTCTAGCGTTTCTTACTTCCAAACTGCCATATCTCGCGAACGGATTGACCAATCCGCAATATTTCTGTTGCATCTGAAAGTAGAAACTCGCCCGATTACAACGGTATGCGTACTTTTCCCCTAGGCCGTTCTAGTTATGCTTGTCGAGCATCAGAACTGCGAAAATTTTGAGTTTCTCAAGCGTTTCTTACTTCCAAACTGCCATATCTCGCGAACGGATTGACCAATCCGCAAAATTTCTGTTGCATCTGAAAGTAGAAACTCGCCCGATTACAACGGTATGCGTACTTTTCCCCTAGTCCGTTCTAGTTATTCGTTTCGAGCAACAGAACTGCGAAAATTTTGAGTTTCTGAAGCGTTGCTTACCTCCAAACTGCCATATCTCGCGAACGGATTGACCAATCCGCAAAATTTCTGTTGCATCTGAAGGTAGAAACTCGCCCGACTACAACACTATGCGTACTTTTCCCCTAGGCCGTTCTAGTTATTCGTTTCGAGCATCAGAACTGTGAAAATTTTTAGTTTCTCAAGCGTTTCTTACATCCAAACTGCCATATCTCGCGAACGGATTGACCAATCCGCAATATTTCTGTTGCATCTGAAAGTAGAAACTCGCCCGATTACAACGGTTTGCGTACTTTTCCCCTAGGCCGTTCTAGTTATGCTTGTCGAGCATCAGAACTGCGAAAATTTTGAGTTTCTCAAGCGTTTCTTACCTCCAAACTGCCATACCTCGCGAACGGTTTGACGAATCCGCAAAATTTCTGTTGCGTCTGAAAGTAGAAACTCGCCCGATTACAACTGTATGCGTACTTTTCCCCTAGCCAGTTCTAGTTATTCGTTTCGAGCAACAGAACTGTAAAAATTTTTAGTTTCTCAACCGTTTCGTACCTCCATACTGCCATATCTCGCGAAAGGATTGACCAATCCGCAAAATTTCTGATGCATCTGAAAGTAGAAACTCGCCCGATTACAACGGTATGCGTACTTTTCCCCTAGGCCGTTCTAGTTATTCGTTTCGAGCATCAGAACTGCGAAAATTTTGAGTTTCTCAAGCGTTTCGTACCTCCATACTGCCATATCTCGCGAACGGATTGACCAATCCGCAAAATTTCTGATGCATCTGAAAGTAGAAACTCGCCCGATTACAACGGTATGCGTACTTTTCCCCTAGGCCGTTCTAGTTATTCGTTTCGAGCATCAGAACTGCGCAAATTTTGAGTTTCTCAAGCGTTTCTTACTTCCAAACTGCCATATCTCGCGAACGGATTGACCAATCCGCAAAATTTCTGTTGCGTCTGAAAGTAGATACTCGCCCGATTACAACGGTATGAGTACTTTTCCCCTGGGCCATTCTAGTTATTCGTTTCGAGCATCAGGGCTGTGCAAATTTTGAGTTTCTCAACCGTTTCTTACCTCCAAACTGCCATATCTCGCGAACGGATTTTCCAATCCGCAAAATTTCTCTTACATCTGAAAGTAGAAACTCGTCCGATTACAACGGTATGCGTACTTTTCCCCTATGCCGTTCTAGTTATTCGTTTCGAGCATCAGAACTGTAAAAATTTTTAGTTTCTCAAGCGTTTCTTACTTCCAAACTGCCATATCTCGCGAACGGATTGACCAATCCGCAATATTTCTGTTGCATCTGAAAGTAGAAACTCGCCCGATTACAACGGTATGCGTACTTTTCCCCTAGGCCGTTCTAGTTATGCTTGTCAAGCATCAGAACTGCGAAAATTTTGAGTTTCTCGAGCGTTTCTTACCTCCAAACTGCCATATCTCGCGAACGGATTGACCAATCCGCAAAATTTCTGTTGCATCTGAAAGTAGAAACTCGCCCGATTACAACACTATGCGTACTTTTCCCCTATGCCGTTCTAGTTATTCGTTTCGAGCATCAGAACTGTAAAAATTTTTAGTTTCTCAAGCGTTTCTTACTTCCAAACTGCCATATCTCGCGAACGGATTGACGAATCCGCAATATTTCTGTTGCATCTGAAAGTAGAAACTCGCCCGATTACAACGGTATGCGTACTTTTCCCCTAGGCCGTTCTAGTTATGCTTGTCGAGCATCAGAACTGCGAAAATTTTGAGTTTCTCGAGCGTTTCTTACCTCCAAACTGCCATATCTCGCGAACGGATAGACCAATCCGCAAAATTTCTGTTGCATCTGAAGGTAGAAACTCGCCCGATTACAACGGTATGCGTACTTTTCCCCTAGGCCGTTCTAGTTATGCTTGTCGAGCATCAGAACTGCGAAAATTTTGAGTTTCTCGAGCGTTTCTCACCTACAAACTGCCACATCTCGCGAACGGATTGACCAATCTGCAAAATTTCTGTTGCGTCTGAAAGTAGATACTCGCCCGATTACAACGGTATGAGTACTTTTCCCCTGGGCCATTCTAGTTATTCGTTTCGAGCATCAGAACTGTGCAAATTTTGAGTTTCTCAACCGTTCCTTACCTCCAAACTGCCATATCTCGCGAACGGATAGACCAATCCGCAAAATTTCTCTTACATCTAAAAGTAGAAACTCGTCCGATTACAACGGTATGCGTACTTTTCCCCTGGGCCGTTCTAGTTATTCGTTTCGAGCATCAGAACTGTGAAAATTTTTAGTTTCTCTAGCGTTTCTTACTTCCAAACTGCCATATCTCGCGAACGGATTGACCAATCCGCAATATTTCTGTTGCATCTGAAAGTAGAAACTCGCCCGATTACAACGGTATGCGTACTTTTCCCCTAGGCCGTTCTAGTTATGCTTGTCGAGCATCAGAACTGCGAAAATTTTGAGTTTCTCAAGCGTTTCTTACTTCCAAACTGCCATATCTCGCGAACGGATTGACCAATCCGCAAAATTTCTGTTGCATCTGAAAGTAGAAACTCGCCCGATTACAACGGTATGCGTACTTTTCCCCTAGTCCGTTCTAGTTATTCGTTTCGAGCAACAGAACTGCGAAAATTTTGAGTTTCTGAAGCGTTGCTTACCTCCAAACTGCCATATCTCGCGAACGGATTGACCAATCCGCAAAATTTCTGTTGCATCTGAAGGTAGAAACTCGCCCGACTACAACACTATGCGTACTTTTCCCCTAGGCCGTTCTAGTTATTCGTTTCGAGCATCAGAACTGTGAAAATTTTTAGTTTCTCAAGCGTTTCTTACATCCAAACTGCCATATCTCGCGAACGGATTGACCAATCCGCAATATTTCTGTTGCATCTGAAAGTAGAAACTCGCCCGATTACAACGGTTTGCGTACTTTTCCCCTAGGCCGTTCTAGTTATGCTTGTCGAGCATCAGAACTGCGAAAATTTTGAGTTTCTCAAGCGTTTCTTACCTCCAAACTGCCATACCTCGCGAACGGTTTGACGAATCCGCAAAATTTCTGTTGCGTCTGAAAGTAGAAACTCGCCCGATTACAACTGTATGCGTACTTTTCCCCTAGCCAGTTCTAGTTATTCGTTTCGAGCAACAGAACTGTAAAAATTTTTAGTTTCTCAACCGTTTCGTACCTCCATACTGCCATATCTCGCGAAAGGATTGACCAATCCGCAAAATTTCTGATGCATCTGAAAGTAGAAACTCGCCCGATTACAACGGTATGCGTACTTTTCCCCTAGGCCGTTCTAGTTATTCGTTTCGAGCATCAGAACTGCGAAAATTTTGAGTTTCTCAAGCGTTTCGTACCTCCATACTGCCATATCTCGCGAACGGATTGACCAATCCGCAAAATTTCTGATGCATCTGAAAGTAGAAACTCGCCCGATTACAACGGTATGCGTACTTTTCCCCTAGGCCGTTCTAGTTATTCGTTTCGAGCATCAGAACTGCGCAAATTTTGAGTTTCTCAAGCGTTTCTTACTTCCAAACTGCCATATCTCGCGAACGGATTGACCAATCCGCAAAATTTCTGTTGCGTCTGAAAGTAGATACTCGCCCGATTACAACGGTATGAGTACTTTTCCCCTGGGCCATTCTAGTTATTCGTTTCGAGCATCAGGGCTGTGCAAATTTTGAGTTTCTCAACCGTTTCTTACCTCCAAACTGCCATATCTCGCGAACGGATTTTCCAATCCGCAAAATTTCTCTTACATCTGAAAGTAGAAACTCGTCCGATTACAACGGTATGCGTACTTTTCCCCTATGCCGTTCTAGTTATTCGTTTCGAGCATCAGAACTGTAAAAATTTTTAGTTTCTCAAGCGTTTCTTACTTCCAAACTGCCATATCTCGCGAACGGATTGACCAATCCGCAATATTTCTGTTGCATCTGAAAGTAGAAACTCGCCCGATTACAACGGTATGCGTACTTTTCCCCTAGGCCGTTCTAGTTATGCTTGTCAAGCATCAGAACTGCGAAAATTTTGAGTTTCTCGAGCGTTTCTTACCTCCAAACTGCCATATCTCGCGAACGGATTGACCAATCCGCAAAATTTCTGTTGCATCTGAAAGTAGAAACTCGCCCGATTACAACACTATGCGTACTTTTCCCCTATGCCGTTCTAGTTATTCGTTTCGAGCATCAGAACTGTAAAAATTTTTAGTTTCTCAAGCGTTTCTTACTTCCAAACTGCCATATCTCGCGAACGGATTGACGAATCCGCAATATTTCTGTTGCATCTGAAAGTAGAAACTCGCCCGATTACAACGGTATGCGTACTTTTCCCCTAGGCCGTTCTAGTTATGCTTGTCGAGCATCAGAACTGCGAAAATTTTGAGTTTCTCGAGCGTTTCTTACCTCCAAACTGCCATATCTCGCGAACGGATAGACCAATCCGCAAAATTTCTGTTGCATCTGAAGGTAGAAACTCGCCCGATTACAACGGTATGCGTACTTTTCCCCTAGGCCGTTCTAGTTATGCTTGTCGAGCATCAGAACTGCGAAAATTTTGAGTTTCTCGAGCGTTTCTCACCTACAAACTGCCACATCTCGCGAACGGATTGACCAATCTGCAAAATTTCTGTTGCGTCTGAAAGTAGATACTCGCCCGATTACAACGGTATGAGTACTTTTCCCCTGGGCCATTCTAGTTATTCGTTTCGAGCATCAGAACTGTGCAAATTTTGAGTTTCTCAACCGTTTCTTACCTCCAAACTGCCATATCTCGCGAACGGATAGACCAATCCGCAATATTTCTGTTGCATCTGAAAGTAGAAACTCGCCCGATTACAACGGTATGCGTACTTTTCCCCTAGGCCGTTCTAGTTATGCTTGTCGAGCATCAGAACTGCGAAAATTTTGAGTTTCTCGAGCGTTTCTCACCTACAAACTGCCACATCTCGCGAACGGATTGACCAATCTGCAAAATTTCTGTTGCATCTGAAAGTAGAAACTCGCCCGATTACAACACTATGCGTACTTTTCCCCTAGGCCGTTCTAGTTATTCGTTTCGAGCATCAGAACTGTGCAAATTTTGAGTTTCTCAACCGTTTCTTACCTCCAAACTGCCATATCTCGCGAACGGATAGACCAATCCGCAAAATTTCTCTTACATCTGAAAGTAGAAACTCGTCCGATTACAACGGCATGCGTACTTTTCCCCTAGGCCGTTCTAGTTATTCGTTTCGAGCATCAGAACAGTGAAAATTTTTAGTTTCTCTAACGTTTCTTACTTCCAAACTGCCATATCTCGCGAACGGATTGACCAATCCGCAATATTTCTGTTGCATCTGAAAGTAGAAACTCGCCCGATTACAACGGTATGCGTACTTTTCCCCTAGGCCGTTCTAGTTATGCTTGTCGAGCATCAGAACTGCGAAAATTTTGAGTTTCTCTAGCGTTTCTTACTTCCAAACTGCCATATCTCGCGAACGGATTGACCAATCCGCAATATTTCTGTTGCATCTGAAAGTAGAAACTCGCCCGATTACAACACTATGCGTACTTTTCCCCTAGGCCGTTCTAGTTATTCGTTTCGAGCATCAGAACTGTGCAAATTTTGAGTTTCTCAACCGTTTCTTACCTCCAAACTGCCATATCTCGCGAACGGATAGACCAATCCGCAAAATTTCTCTTACATCTGAAAGTAGAAACTCGTCCGATTACAACGGTATGCGTACTTTTCCCCTGGGCCGTTCTAGTTATTCGTTTCGAGCATCAGAACTGTGAAAATTTTTAGTTTCTCTAGCGTTTCTTACTTCCAAACTGCCATATCTCGCGAACGGATTGACCAATCCGCAATATTTCTGTTGCATCTGAAAGTAGAAACTCGCCCGATTACAACGGTATGCGTACTTTTCCCCTAGGCCGTTCTAGTTATGCTTGTCGAGCATCAGAACTGCGAAAATTTTGAGTTTCTCAAGCGTTTCTTACTTCCAAACTGCCATATCTCGCGAACGGATTGACCAATCCGCAAAATTTCTGTTGCATCTGAAAGTAGAAACTCGCCCGATTACAACGGTATGCGTACTTTTCCCCTAGTCCGTTCTAGTTATTCGTTTCGAGCAACAGAACTGCGAAAATTTTGAGTTTCTGAAGCGTTGCTTACCTCCAAACTGCCATATCTCGCGAACGGATTGACCAATCCGCAAAATTTCTGTTGCATCTGAAGGTAGAAACTCGCCCGACTACAACACTATGCGTACTTTTCCCCTAGGCCGTTCTAGTTATTCGTTTCGAGCATCAGAACTGTGAAAATTTTTAGTTTCTCAAGCGTTTCTTACATCCAAACTGCCATATCTCGCGAACGGATTGACCAATCCGCAATATTTCTGTTGCATCTGAAAGTAGAAACTCGCCCGATTACAACGGTTTGCGTACTTTTCCCCTAGGCCGTTCTAGTTATGCTTGTCGAGCATCAGAACTGCGAAAATTTTGAGTTTCTCAAGCGTTTCTTACCTCCAAACTGCCATACCTCGCGAACGGTTTGACGAATCCGCAAAATTTCTGTTGCGTCTGAAAGTAGAAACTCGCCCGATTACAACTGTATGCGTACTTTTCCCCTAGCCAGTTCTAGTTATTCGTTTCGAGCAACAGAACTGCGAAAATTTTGAGATTCTCAAGCGTTGTTACGTCCAAACTGCCATATCTCGCGAACGGATTGACCAATCCGCAAAATTTCTGTTGTATCTGAAGATAGAAACTCGCCCGATTACAACGGTATGCGTACTTTTGCCCTAGCCGTTCTAGTTGTTCGTTTCGAGCATCACAACTGCGAAAATTTTGAGTTTCTCGAGCGTTTCTTACCTCCAAACTGCCATATCTCGCGAACGGATTGACCAATCCGCAAAATTTCTGTTGCATCTGAAAGTAGAAACTCGCCCGATTACAACACTATGCGTACTTTTCCCCTAGGCCGTTCTAGTTATTCGTTTCGAGCATCAGAACTGCGAAAATTTTGAGTTTCTCAAGCGTTTCTTACTTCCAAACTGCCATATCTCGCGAACGGATTGACCAATCAGCAAAATTTCTGTTGCATCTGAAGGCAGAAACTCGCCCGATTACAACGGTATGCGTACTTTTCCCCTAGGCCGTTCTAGTTATGCTTGTCGAGCATCAGAACTGCGAAAATTTTGAGTTTCTCGAGCGTTTCTCACCTACAAACTGCCACATCTCGCGAACGGATTGACCAATCCGCAAAATTTCTGTTGCGTCTGAAAGTAGATACTCGCTCGATTACAACGGTATGCGTACTTTTCCCCTAGGCCGTCCTAGTTATGCTTGTCGAGCATCAGAACTGCGAAAATTTTGAGTTTCTCGAGCGTTTCTCACCTTCAAACTGCCACATCTCGCGAACGGATTGACCAATCCGCAAAATTTCTGATGCATCTGAAAGTAGAAACTCGCCCGATTACAACGGTATGCGTACTTTTCCCCTAGGCCGTTCTAGTTATTCGTTTCGAGCATCAGAACTGCGAAAATTTTGAGTTTCTCAAGCGTTTCGGACCTCCATACTGCCATATCTCGCGAAAGGATTGACCAATCCGCAAAATTTCTGATGCATCTGAAAGTAGAAACTCGCCCGATTACAACGGTATGCGTACTTTTCCCCTAGGCCGTTCTAGTTATTCGTTTCGAGCATCAGAACTGCGAAAATTTTGAGTTTCTCAAGCGTTTCGTACCTCCATACTGCCATATCTCGCGAACGGATTGACCAATCCGCAAAATTTCTGATGCATCTGAAAGTAGAAACTCGCCCGATTACAACGGTATGCGTACTTTTCCCCTAGGCCGTTCTAGTTATTCGTTTCGAGCATCAGAACTGCGAAAATTTTGAGTTTCTCAAGCGTTTCTTACTTCCAAACTGCCATATCTCGCGAACGGATTGACCAATCCGCAAAATTTCTGTTGCGTCTGAAAGTAGATACTCGCCCGATTACAACGGTATGAGTACTTTTCCCCTGGGCCATTCTAGTTATTCGTTTCGAGCATCAGGGCTGTGCAAATTTTGAGTTTCTCAACCGTTTCTTACCTCCAAACTGCCATATCTCGCGAACGGATTTTCCAATCCGCAAAATTTCTCTTACATCTGAAAGTAGAAACTCGTCCGATTACAACGGTATGCGTACTTTTCCCCTATGCCGTTCTAGTTATTCGTTTCGAGCATCAGAACTGTAAAAATTTTTAGTTTCTCAAGCGTTTCTTACTTCCAAACTGCCATATCTCGCGAACGGATTGACCAATCCTCAAAATTTCTGTTGCGTCTGAAAGTAGATACTCGCCCGATTACAACGGTATGCGTACTTTTCCCCTAGGCCGTTCTAGTTATGCTTGTCAAGCATCAGAACTGCGAAAATTTTGAGTTTCTCGAGCGTTTCTTACCTCCAAACTGCCATATCTCGCGAACGGATTGACCAATCCGCAAAATTTCTGTTGCATCTGAAAGTAGAAACTCGCCCGATTACAACACTATGCGTACTTTTCCCCTAGGCCGTTCTAGTTATTCGTTTCGAGCATCAGAACTGCGAAAATTTTGAGTTTCTCAAGCGTTTCTTACCTCCAAACTGCCATATCTCGCGAACGGATAGACCAATCCGCAAAATTTCTGTTGCATCTGAAGGTAGAAACTCGCCCGATTACAACGGTATGCGTACTTTTCCCCTAGGCCGTTCTAGTTATGCTTGTCGAGCATCAGAACTGCGAAAATTTTGAGTTTCTCGAGCGTTTCTCACCTACAAACTGCCACATCTCGCGAACGGATTGACCAATCTGCAAAATTTCTGTTGCGTCTGAAAGTAGATACTCGCCCGATTACAACGGTATGAGTACTTTTCCCCTGGGCCATTCTAGTTATTCGTTTCGAGCATCAGAACTGTGCAAATTTTGAGTTTCTCAACCGTTTCTTACCTCCAAACTGCCATATCTCGCGAACGGATAGACCAATCCGCAATATTTCTGTTGCATCTGAAAGTAGAAACTCGCCCTATTACAACGGTATGCGTACTTTTCCCCTAGGCCGTTCTAGTTATGCTTGTCGAGCATCAGAACTGCGAAAATTTTGAGTTTCTCGAGCGTTTCTCACCTACAAACTGCCACATCTCGCGAACGGATTGACCAATCTGCAAAATTTCTGTTGCATCTGAAAGTAGAAACTCGCCCGATTACAACACTATGCGTACTTTTCCCCTAGGCCGTTCTAGTTATTCGTTTCGAGCATCAGAACTGTGCAAATTTTGAGTTTCTCAACCGTTTCTTACCTCCAAACTGCCATATCTCGCGAACGGATAGACCAATCCGCAAAATTTCTCTTACATCTGAAAGTAGAAACTCGTCCGATTACAACGGCATGCGTACTTTTCCCCTAGGCCGTTCTAGTTATTCGTTTCGAGCATCAGAACAGTGAAAATTTTTAGTTTCTCTAGCGTTTCTTACTTCCAAACTGCCATATCTCGCGAACGGATTGACCAATCCGCAATATTTCTGTTGCATCTGAAAGTAGAAACTCGCCCGATTACAACGGTATGCGTACTTTTCCCCTAGGCCGTTCTAGTTATGCTTGTCGAGCATCAGAACTGCGAAAATTTTGAGTTTCTCTAGCGTTTCTTACTTCCAAACTGCCATATCTCGCGAACGGATTGACCAATCCGCAATATTTCTGTTGCATCTGAAAGTAGAAACTCGCCCGATTACAACACTATGCGTACTTTTCCCCTAGGCCGTTCTAGTTATTCGTTTCGAGCATCAGAACTGTGCAAATTTTGAGTTTCTCAACCGTTTCTTACCTCCAAACTGCCATATCTCGCGAACGGATAGACCAATCCGCAAAATTTCTCTTACATCTGAAAGTAGAAACTCGTCCGATTACAACGGTATGCGTACTTTTCCCCTGGGCCGTTCTAGTTATTCGTTTCGAGCATCAGAACTGTGAAAATTTTTAGTTTCTCTAGCGTTTCTTACTTCCAAACTGCCATATCTCGCGAACGGATTGACCAATCCGCAATATTTCTGTTGCATCTGAAAGTAGAAACTCGCCCGATTACAACGGTATGCGTACTTTTCCCCTAGGCCGTTCTAGTTATGCTTGTCGAGCATCAGAACTGCGAAAATTTTGAGTTTCTCAAGCGTTTCTTACTTCCAAACTGCCATATCTCGCGAACGGATTGACCAATCCGCAAAATTTCTGTTGCATCTGAAAGTAGAAACTCGCCCGATTACAACGGTATGCGTACTTTTCCCCTAGTCCGTTCTAGTTATTCGTTTCGAGCAACAGAACTGCGAAAATTTTGAGTTTCTGAAGCGTTGCTTACCTCCAAACTGCCATATCTCGCGAACGGATTGACCAATCCGCAAAATTTCTGTTGCATCTGAAGGTAGAAACTCGCCCGACTACAACACTATGCGTACTTTTCCCCTAGGCCGTTCTAGTTATTCGTTTCGAGCATCAGAACTGTGAAAATTTTTAGTTTCTCAAGCGTTTCTTACATCCAAACTGCCATATCTCGCGAACGGATTGACCAATCCGCAATATTTCTGTTGCATCTGAAAGTAGAAACTCGCCCGATTACAACGGTTTGCGTACTTTTCCCCTAGGCCGTTCTAGTTATGCTTGTCGAGCATCAGAACTGCGAAAATTTTGAGTTTCTCAAGCGTTTCTTACCTCCAAACTGCCATACCTCGCGAACGGTTTGACGAATCCGCAAAATTTCTGTTGCGTCTGAAAGTAGAAACTCGCCCGATTACAACTGTATGCGTACTTTTCCCCTAGCCAGTTCTAGTTATTCGTTTCGAGCAACAGAACTGCGAAAATTTTGAGTTTCTCAACCGTTTCTTACCTCCAAACTGCCATATCTCGCGAACGGATAGACCAATCCGCAAAATTTCTCTTACATCTGAAAGTAGAAACTCGTCCGATTACAACGGCATGCGTACTTTTCCCCTAGTCCGTTCTAGTTGTTCGTTTCGAGCATCACAACTGCGAAAATTTTGAGTTTCTCGAGCGTTTCTTACATCCAAACTGCCATATCTCGCGAACGGATTGACCAATCCGCAAAATTTCTGTTGCATCTGAAAGTAGAAACTCGCCCGATTACAACACTATGCGTACTTTTCCCCTAGGCCGTTCTAGTTATTCGTTTCGAGCATCAGAACTGCGAAAATTTTGAGTTTCTCAAGCGTTTCTTACTTCCAAACTGCCATATCTCGCGAACGGATTGACCAATCCGCAAAATTTCTGTTGCATCTGAAGGTAGAAACTCGCCCGATTACAACGGTATGCGTACTTTTCCCCTAGGCCGTTCTAGTTATGCTTGTCGAGCATCAGAACTGCGAAAATTTTGAGTTTCTCGAGCGTTTCTCACCTACAAACTGCCACATCTCGCGAACGGATTGACCAATCCGCAAAATTTCTGTTGCGTCTGAAAGTAGATACTCGCTCGATTACAACGGTATGCGTACTTTTCCCCTAGGCCGTTCTAGTTATGCTTGTCGAGCATCAGAACTGCGAAAATTTTGAGTTTCTCGAGCGTTTCTCACCTACAAACTGCCACATCTCGCGAACGGATTGACCAATCCGCAAAATTTCTGATGCATCTGAAAGTAGAAACTCGCCCGATTACAACGGTATGCGTACTTTTCCCCTAGGCCGTTCTAGTTATTCGTTTCGAGCATCAGAACTGCGAAAATTTTGAGTTTCTCAAGCGTTTCGGACCTCCATACTGCCATATCTCGCGAAAGGATTGACCAATCCGCAAAATTTCTGATGCATCTGAAAGTAGAAACTCGCCCGATTACAACGGTATGCGTACTTTTCCCCTAGGCCGTTCTAGTTATTCGTTTCGAGCATCAGAACTGCGAAAATTTTGAGTTTCTCAAGCGTTTCGTACCTCCATACTGCCATATCTCGCGAACGGATTGACCAATCCGCAAAATTTCTGATGCATCTGAAAGTAGAAACTCGCCCGATTACAACGGTATGCGTACTTTTCCCCTAGGCCGTTCTAGTTATTCGTTTCGAGCATCAGAACTGCGAAAATTTTGAGTTTCTCAAGCGTTTCTTACTTCCAAACTGCCATATCTCGCGAACGGATTGACCAATCCGCAAAATTTCTGTTGCGTCTGAAAGTAGATACTCGCCCGATTACAACGGTATGAGTACTTTTCCCCTGGGCCATTCTAGTTATTCGTTTCGAGCATCAGGGCTGTGCAAATTTTGAGTTTCTCAACCGTTTCTTACCTCCAAACTGCCATATCTCGCGAACGGATTTTCCAATCCGCAAAATTTCTCTTACATCTGAAAGTAGAAACTCGTCCGATTACAACGGTATGCGTACTTTTCCCCTATGCCGTTCTAGTTATTCGTTTCGAGCATCAGAACTGTAAAAATTTTTAGTTTCTCAAGCGTTTCTTACTTCCAAACTGCCATATCTCGCGAACGGATTGACCAATCCGCAAAATTTCTGTTGCGTCTGAAAGTAGATACTCGCCCGATTACAACGGTATGCGTACTTTTCCCCTAGGCCGTTCTAGTTATGCTTGTCAAGCATCAGAACTGCGAAAATTTTGAGTTTCTCGAGCGTTTCTTACCTCCAAACTGCCATATCTCGCGAACGGATTGACCAATCCGCAAAATTTCTGTTGCATCTGAAACTAGAAACTCGCCCGATTACAACACTATGCGTACTTTTCCCCTAGGCCGTTCTAGTTATTCGTTTCGAGCATCAGAACTGCGAAAATTTTGAGTTTCTCAAGCGTTTCTTACCTCCAAACTGCCATATCTCGCGAACGGATAGACCAATCCGCAAAATTTCTGTTGCATCTGAAGGTAGAAACTCGCCCGATTACAACGGTATGCGTACTTTTCCCCTAGGCCGTTCTAGTTATGCTTGTCGAGCATCAGAACTGCGAAAATTTTGAGTTTCTCGAGCGTTTCTCACCTACAAACTGCCACATCTCGCGAACGGATTGACCAATCTGCAAAATTTCTGTTGCGTCTGAAAGTAGATACTCGCCCGATTACAACGGTATGAGTACTTTTCCCCTGGGCCATTCTAGTTATTCGTTTCGAGCATCAGAACTGTGCAAATTTTGAGTTTCTCAACCGTTTCTTACCTCCAAACTGCCATATCTCGCGAACGGATAGACCAATCCGCAATATTTCTGTTGCATCTGAAAGTAGAAACTCGCCCGATTACAACGGTATGCGTACTTTTCCCCTAGGCCGTTCTAGTTATGCTTGTCGAGCATCAGAACTGCGAAAATTTTGAGTTTCTCGAGCGTTTCTCACCTACAAACTGCCACATCTCGCGAACGGATTGACCAATCTGCAAAATTTCTGTTGCATCTGAAAGTAGAAACTCGCCCGATTACAACACTATGCGTACTTTTCCCCTAGGCCGTTCTAGTTATTCGTTTCGAGCATCAGAACTGTGCAAATTTTGAGTTTCTCAACCGTTTCTTACCTCCAAACTGCCATATCTCGCGAACGGATAGACCAATCCGCAAAATTTCTCTTACATCTGAAAGTAGAAACTCGTCCGATTACAACGGCATGCGTACTTTTCCCCTAGGCCGTTCTAGTTATTCGTTTCGAGCATCAGAACAGTGAAAATTTTTAGTTTCTCTAGCGTTTCTTACTTCCAAACTGCCATATCTCGCGAACGGATTGACCAATCCGCAATATTTCTGTTGCATCTGAAAGTAGAAACTCGCCCGATTACAACGGTATGCGTACTTTTCCCCTAGGCCGTTCTAGTTATGCTTGTCGAGCATCAGAACTGCGAAAATTTTGAGTTTCTCTAGCGTTTCTTACTTCCAAACTGCCATATCTCGCGAACGGATTGACCAATCCGCAATATTTCTGTTGCATCTGAAAGTAGAAACTCGCCCGATTACAACACTATGCGTACTTTTCCCCTAGGCCGTTCTAGTTATTCGTTTCGAGCATCAGAACTGTGCAAATTTTGAGTTTCTCAACCGTTTCTTACCTCCAAACTGCCATATCTCGCGAACGGATAGACCAATCCGCAAAATTTCTCTTACATCTGAAAGTAGAAACTCGTCCGATTACAACGGTATGCGTACTTTTCCCCTGGGCCGTTCTAGTTATTCGTTTCGAGCATCAGAACTGTGAAAATTTTTAGTTTCTCTAGCGTTTCTTACTTCCAAACTGCCATATCTCGCGAACGGATTGACCAATCCGCAATATTTCTGTTGCATCTGAAAGTAGAAACTCGCCCGATTACAACGGTATGCGTACTTTTCCCCTAGGCCGTTCTAGTTATGCTTGTCGAGCATCAGAACTGCGAAAATTTTGAGTTTCTCAAGCGTTTCTTACTTCCAAACTGCCATATCTCGCGAACGGATTGACCAATCCGCAAAATTTCTGTTGCATCTGAAAGTAGAAACTCGCCCGATTACAACGGTATGCGTACTTTTCCCCTAGTCCGTTCTAGTTATTCGTTTCGAGCAACAGAACTGCGAAAATTTTGAGTTTCTGAAGCGTTGCTTACCTCCAAACTGCCATATCTCGCGAACGGATTGACCAATCCGCAAAATTTCTGTTGCATCTGAAGGTAGAAACTCGCCCGACTACAACACTATGCGTACTTTTCCCCTAGGCCGTTCTAGTTATTCGTTTCGAGCATCAGAACTGTGAAAATTTTTAGTTTCTCAAGCGTTTCTTACATCCAAACTGCCATATCTCGCGAACGGATTGACCAATCCGCAATATTTCTGTTGCATCTGAAAGTAGAAACTCGCCCGATTACAACGGTTTGCGTACTTTTCCCCTAGGCCGTTCTAGTTATGCTTGTCGAGCATCAGAACTGCGAAAATTTTGAGTTTCTCAAGCGTTTCTTACCTCCAAACTGCCATACCTCGCGAACGGTTTGACGAATCCGCAAAATTTCTGTTGCGTCTGAAAGTAGAAACTCGCCCGATTACAACTGTATGCGTACTTTTCCCCTAGCCAGTTCTAGTTATTCGTTTCGAGCAACAGAACTGCGAAAATTTTGAGATTCTCAAGCGTTGTTACGTCCAAACTGCCATATCTCGCGAACGGATTGACCAATCCGCAAAATTTCTGTTGTATCTGAAGATAGAAACTCGCCCGATTACAACGGTATGCGTACTTTTGCCCTAGCCGTTCTAGTTGTTCGTTTCGAGCATCACAACTGCGAAGATTTTGAGTTTCTCGAGCGTTTCTTACCTCCAAACTGCCATATCTCGCGAACGGATTGACCAATCCGCAAAATTTCTGTTGCATCTGAAAGTAGAAACTCGCCCGATTACAACACTATGCGTACTTTTCCCCTAGGCCGTTCTAGTTATTCGTTTCGAGCATCAGAACTGCGAAAATTTTGAGTTTCTCAAGCGTTTCTTACTTCCAAACTGCCATATCTCGCGAACGGATTGACCAATCCGCAAAATTTCTGTTGCATCTGAAGGTAGAAACTCGCCCGATTACAACGGTATGCGTACTTTTCCCCTAGGCCGTTCTAGTTATGCTTGTCGAGCATCAGAACTGCGAAAATTTTGAGTTTCTCGAGCGTTTCTCACCTACAAACTGCCACATCTCGCGAACGGATTGACCAATCCGCAAAATTTCTGTTGCGTCTGAAAGTAGATACTCGCTCGATTACAACGGTATGCGTACTTTTCCCCTAGGCCGTTCTAGTTATGCTTGTCGAGCATCAGAACTGCGAAAATTTTGAGTTTCTCGAGCGTTTCTCACCTGCAAACTGCCACATCTCGCGAACGGATTGACCAATCCGCAAAATTTCTGATGCATCTGAAAGTAGAAACTCGCCCGATTACAACGGTATGCGTACTTTTCCCCTAGGCCGTTCTAGTTATTCGTTTCGAGCATCAGAACTGCGAAAATTTTGAGTTTCTCAAGCGTTTCTTACTTCCAAACTGCCATATCTCGCGAACGGATTGACCAATCCGCAAAATTTCTGTTGCATCTGAAGGTAGAAACTCGCCCGACTACAACACTATGCGTACTTTTCCCCTAGGCCGTTCTAGTTATTCGTTTCGAGCATCAGAACTGTGAAAATTTTTAGTTTCTCAAGCGTTTCTTACATCCAAACTGCCATATCTCGCGAACGGATTGACCAATCCGCAATATTTCTGTTGCATCTGAAAGTAGAAACTCGCCCGATTACAACGGTTTGCGTACTTTTCCCCTAGGCCGTTCTAGTTATGCTTGTCGAGCATCAGAACTGCGAAAATTTTGAGTTTCTCAAGCGTTTCTTACCTCCAAACTGCCATACCTCGCGAACGGTTTGACGAATCCGCAAAATTTCTGTTGCGTCTGAAAGTAGAAACTCGCCCGATTACAACTGTATGCGTACTTTTCCCCTAGCCAGTTCTAGTTATTCGTTTCGAGCAACAGAACTGCGAAAATTTTGAGTTTCTCAAGCGTTGTTACGTCCAAACTGCCATATCTCGCGAACGGATTGACCAATCCGCAAAATTTCTGTTGTATCTGAAGATAGAAACTCGCCCGATTACAACGGTATGCGTACTTTTGCCCTAGCCGTTCTAGTTATTCGTTTCGAGCATCACAACTGCGAAAATTTTGAGTTTCTCGAGCGTTTCTTACCTCCAAACTGCCATATCTCGCGAACGGATTGACCAATCCGCAAAATTTCTGTTGCATCTGAAAGTAGAAACTCGCCCGATTACAACACTATGCGTACTTTTCCCCTAGGCCGTTCTAGTTATTCGTTTCGAGCATCAGAACTGCGAAAATTTTGAGTTTCTCAAGCGTTTCTTACTTCCAAACTGCCATATCTCGCGAACGGATTGACCAATCCGCAAAATTTCTGTTGCATCTGAAGGTAGAAACTCGCCCGATTACAACGGTATGCGTACTTTTCCCCTAGGCCGTTCTAGTTATGCTTGTCGAGCATCAGAACTGCGAAAATTTTGAGGTTCTCGAGCGTTTCTCACCTACAAACTGCCACATCTCGCGAACGGATTGACCAATCCGCAAAATTTCTGTTGCGTCTGAAAGTAGATACTCGCCCGATTACAACGGTATGCGTACTTTTCCCCTAGGCCGTTCTAGTTATGCTTGTCGAGCATCAGAACTGCGAAAATTTTGAGTTTCTCGAGCGTTTCTCACCTACAAACTGCCACATCTCGCGAACGGATTGACCAATCCGCAAAATTTCTGATGCATCTGAAAGTAGAAACTCGCCCGATTACAACGGTATGCGTACTTTTCCCCTAGGCCGTTCTAGTTATTCGTTTCGAGCATCAGAACTGCGAAAATTTTGAGTTTCTCAAGCGTTTCGTACCTCCATACTGCCATATCTCGCGAAAGGATTGACCAATCCGCAAAATTTCTGATGCATCTGAAAGTAGAAACTCGCCCGATTTCAACGGTATGCGTACTTTTCCCCTAGGCCGTTCTAGTTATTCGTTTCGAGCATCAGAACTGCGAAAATTTTGAGTTTCTCAAGCGTTTCGTACCTCCATACTGCCATATCTCGCGAACGGATTGACCAATCCGCAAAATTTCTGATGCATCTGAAAGTAGAAACTCGCCCGATTACAACGGTATGCGTACTTTTCCCCTAGGCCGTTCTAGTTATTCGTTTCGAGCATCAGAACTGCGAAAATTTTGAGTTTCTCAAGCGTTTCTTACTTCCAAACTGCCATATCTCGCGAACGGATTGACCAATCCGCAAAATTTCTGTTGCGTCTGAAAGTAGATACTCGCCCGATTACAACGGTATGAGTACTTTTCCCCTGGGCCATTCTAGTTATTCGTTTCGAGCATCAGGGCTGTGCAAATTTTGAGTTTCTCAACCGTTTCTTACCTCCAAACTGCCATATCTCGCGAACGGATTTTCCAATCCGCAAAATTTCTCTTACATCTGAAAGTAGAAACTCGTCCGATTACAACGGTATGCGTACTTTTCCCCTATGCCGTTCTAGTTATTCGTTTCGAGCATCAGAACTGTAAAAATTTTTAGTTTCTCAAGCGTTTCTTACTTCCAAACTGCCATATCTCGCGAACGGATTGACCAATCCGCAATATTTCTGTTGCATCTGAAAGTAGAAACTCGCCCGATTACAACGGTATGCGTACTTTTCCCCTAGGCCGTTCTAGTTATGCTTGTCAAGCATCAGAACTGCGAAAATTTTGAGTTTCTCGAGCGTTTCTTACCTCCAAACTGCCATATCTCGCGAACGGATTGACCAATCCGCAAAATTTCTGTTGCATCTGAAAGTAGAAACTCGCCCGATTACAACACTATGCGTACTTTTCCCCTAGGCCGTTCTAGTTATTCGTTTCGAGCATCAGAACTGCGAAAATTTTGAGTTTCTCAAGCGTTTCGTACCTCCATACTGCCATATCTCGCGAACGGATTGAACAATCCGCAAAATTTCTGTTGCATCTGAAGGTAGAAACTCGCCCGATTACAACGGTATGCGTACTTTTCCCCTAGGCCGTTCTAGTTATGCTTGTCGAGCATCAGAACTGCGAAAGTTTTGAGTTTCTCGAGCGTTTCTCACCTACAAACTGCCACATCTCGCGAACGGATTGACCAATCCGCAAAATTTCTGTTGCGTCTGAAAGTAGATACTCGCCCGATTACAACGGTATGAGTACTTTTCCCCTGGGCCATTCTAGTTATTCGTTTGGAGCATCAGAACTGTGCAAATTTTGAGTTTCTCAACCGTTTCTTACCTCCAAACTGCCATATCTCTCGAACGGATTGACGAATCCGCAAAATTTCTGTTGCATCTGAAGGTAGAAACTCGCCCGATTACAACGGTATGCGTACTTTTCCCCTAGGCCGTTCTAGTTATGCTTGTCGAGCATCAGAACTGCGAAAGTTTTGAGTTTCTCGAGCGTTTCTCACCTACAAACTGCCACATCTCGCGAACGGATTGACCAATCCGCAAAATTTCTGTTGCGTCTGAAAGTAGATACTCGCCCGATTACAACGGTATGAGTACTTTTCCCCAGGGCCATTCTAGTTATTCGTTTCGAGCATCAGAACTGTGCAAATTTTGAGTTTCTCAACCGTTTCTTACCTCCAAACTGCCATATCTCGCGAACGGATTGACGAATCCGCAAAATTTCTGTTGCGTCTGAAAGTAGAAACTCGCCCGATTACAACGGTGTGCGTACTTTTCCCCTAGGCCGTTCTAGTTATGCTTGTCGAGCATCAGAACTGCGAAAATTTTGAGTTTCTCGAGCGTTTCTCACCTACAAACTGCCACATCTCGCGAACGGATTGACCAATCTGCAAAATTTCTGTTGCGTCTGAAAGTAGATACTCGCCCGATTACAACGGTATGAGTACTTTTCCCCTGGGCCATTCTAGTTATTCGTTTCGAGCATCAGAACTGTGCAAATTTTGAGTTTCTCAACCGTTTCTTACCTCCAAACTGCCATATCTCGCGAACGGATAGACCAATCCGCAAAATTTCTGTTGCATCTGAAAGTAGAAACTCGTCCGATTACAACGGTATGCGTACTTTTCCCCTGGGCCGTTCTAGTTATTCGTTTCGAGCATCAGAACTGTGAAAATTTTTAGTTTCTCTAGCGTTTCTTACTTCCAAACTGCCATATCTCGCGAACGGATTGACCAATCCGCAATATTTCTGTTGCATCTGAAAGTAGAAACTCGCCCGATTACAACGGTATGCGTACTTTTCCCCTAGGCCGTTCTAGTTATGCTTGTCGAGCATCAGAACTGCGAAAATTTTGAGTTTCTCAAGCGTTTCTTACCTCCAAACTGCCATATCTCGCGAACGGATTGACCAATCCGCAAAATTTCTGTTGCATCTGAAAGTAGAAACTCGCCCGATTACAACGGTATGCGTACTTTTCCCCTAGTCCGTTCTAGTTATTCGTTTCGAGCAACAGAACTGCGAAAATTTTGAGTTTCTGAAGCGTTGCTTACCTCCAAACTGCCATATCTCGCGAACGGATTTTCCAATCCGCAAAATTTGTGTTGCATCTGAAGGTAGAAACTCGCCCGACTACAACACTATGCGTACTTTTCCCCTAGGCCGTTCTAGTTATTCGTTTCGAGCTTCAGAACTGTGAAAATTTTTAGTTTCTCAAGCGTTTCTTACATCCAAACTGCCATATCTCGCGAACGGATTGACCAATCCGCAATATTTCTGTTGCATCTGAAAGTAGAAACTCGCCCGATTACAACGGTTTGCGTACTTTTCCCCTAGGCCGTTCTAGTTATGCTTGTCGAGCATCAGAACTGCGAAAATTTTGAGTTTCTCAAGCGTTTCTTACCTCCAAACTGCCATACCTCGCGAACGGTTTGACGAATCCGCAAAATTTCTGTTGCGTCTGAAAGTAGAAACTCGCCCGATTACAACTGTATGCGTACTTTTCCCCTAGCCAGTTCTAGTTATTCGTTTCGAGCAACAGAACTGCGAAAATTTTGAGTTTCTCAAGCGTTGTTACGTCCAAACTGCCATATCTCGCGAACGGATTGACCAATCCGCAAAATTTCTGTTGTATCTGAAGATAGAAACTCGCCCGATTACAACGGTATGCGTACTTTTGCCCTAGCCGTTCTAGTTATTCGTTTCGAGCATCACAACTGCGAAAATTTTGAGTTTCTCGAGCGTTTCTTACCTCCAAACTGCCATATCTCGCGAACGGATTGACCAATCCGCAAAATTTCTGTTGCATCTGAAAGTAGAAACTCACCCGATTACAACACTATGCGTACTTTTCCCCTAGGCCGTTCTAGTTATTCGTTTCGAGCATCAGAACTGCGAAAATTTTGAGTTTCTCAAGCGTTTCTTACTTCCAAACTGCCATATCTCGCGAACGGATTGACCAATCCGCAAAATTTCTGTTGCATCTGTAGGTAGAAACTCGCCCGATTACAACGGTATGCGTACTTTTCCCCTAGGCCGTTCTAGTTATGCTTGTCGAGCATCAGAACTGCGAAAATTTTGAGGTTCTCGAGCGTTTCTCACCTACAAACTGCCACATTTCGCGAACGGATTGACCAATCCGCAAAATTTCTGTTGCGTCTGAAAGTAGATACTCGCCCGATTACAACGGTATGCGTACTTTTCCCCTAGGCCGTTCTAGTTATGCTTGTCGAGCATCAGAACTGCGAAAATTTTGAGTTTCTCGAGCGTTTCTCACCTACAAACTGCCACATCTCGCGAACGGATTGACCAATCCGCAAAATTTCTGATGCATCTGAAAGTAGAAACTCGCCCGATTACAACGGTATGCGTACTTTTCCCCTAGGCCGTTCTAGTTATTCGTTTCGAGCATCAGAACTGCGAAAATTTTCAGTTTCTCAAGCGTTTCGCACCTCCATACTGCCATATCTCGCGAAAGGATTGACCAATCCGCAAAATTTCTGATGCATCTGAAAGTAGAAACTCGCCCGATTTCAACGGTATGCGTACTTTTCCCCTAGGCCGTTCTAGTTATTCGTTTCGAGCATCAGAACTGCGAAAATTTTGAGTTCCTCAAGCGTTTCGTACCTCCATACTGCCATATCTCGCGAACGGATTGACCAATCCGCAAAATTTCTGATGCATCTGAAAGTAGAAACTCGCCCGATTACAACGGTATGCGTACTTTTCCCCTAGGCCGTTCTAGTTATTCGTTTCGAGCATCAGAACTGCGAAAATTTTGAGTTTCTCAAGCGTTTCTTACTTCCAAACTGCCATATCTCGCGAACGGATTGACCAATCCGCAAAATTTCTGTTGCGTCTGAAAGTAGATACTCGCCCGATTACAACGGTATGAGTACTTTTCCCCTGGGCCATTCTAGTTATTCGTTTCGAGCATCAGGGCTGTGCAAATTTTGAGTTTCTCAACCGTTTCTTACCTCCAAACTGCCATATCTCGCGAACGGATTTTCCAATCCGCAAAATTTCTCTTACATCTGAAAGTAGAAACTCGTCCGATTACAACGGTATGCGTACTTTTCCCCTATGCCGTTCTAGTTATTCGTTTCGAGCATCAGAACTGTAAAAATTTTTAGTTTCTCAAGCGTTTCTTACTTCCAAACTGCCATATCTCGCGAACGGATTGACCAATCCGCAAAATTTCTGTTGCGTCTGAAAGTAGAAACTCGCCCGATTACAACGGTATGCGTACTTTTCCCCTAGGCCGTTCTAGTTATGCTTGTCAAGCATCAGAACTGCGAAAATTTTGAGTTTCTCGAGCGTTTCTTACCTCCAAACTGCCATATCTCGCGAACGGATTGACCAATCCGCAAAATTTCTGTTGCATCTGAAAGTAGAAACTCGCCCGATTACAACACTATGCGTACTTTTCCCCTAGGCCGTTCTAGTTATTCGTTTCGAGCATCAGAACTGCGAAAATTTTGAGTTTCTCAAGCGTTTCTTACTTCCAAACTGCCATATCTCGCGAACGGATTGACCAATCCGCAAAATTTCTGTTGCATCTGAAGGTAGAAACTCGCCCGATTACAACGGTATGCGTACTTTTCCCCTAGGCCGTTCTAGTTATGCTTGTCGAGCATCAGAACTGCGAAAGTTTTGAGTTTCTCGAGCGTTTCTCACCTACAAACTGCCACATCTCGCGAACGGATTGACCAATCCGCAAAATTTCTGTTGCGTCTGAAAGTAGATACTCGCCCGATTACAACGGTATGAGTACTTTTCCCCTGGGCCATTCTAGTTATTCGTTTCGAGCATCAGAACTGTGCAAATTTTGAGTTTCTCAACCGTTTCTTACCTCCAAACTGCCATATCTCGCGAACGGATTGACGAATCCGCAAAATTTCTGTTGCATCTGAAAGTAGAAACTCGCCCGATTACAACGGTGTGCGTACTTTTCCCCTAGGCCGTTCTAGTTATGCTTGTCGAGCATCAGAACTGCGAAAATTTTGAGTTTCTCGAGCGTTTCTTACCTCCAAACTGCCATATCTCGCGAACGGATTGACCAATCCGCAAAATTTCTATTGCATCTGAAGGTAGAAACTCGCCCGATTACAACGGTATGCGTACTTTTCCCCTAGGCCGTTCTAGTTATGCTTGTCGAGCATCAGAACTGCGAAAATTTTGAGTTTCTCGAGCGTTTCTCACCTACAAACTGCCACATCTCGCGAACGGATTGACCAATCTGCAAAATTTCTGTTGCGTCTGAAAGTAGATACTCGCCCGATTACAACGGTATGAGTACTTTTCCCCTGGGCCATTCTAGTTATTCGTTTCGAGCATCAGAACTGGGCAAATTTTGAGTTTCTCAACCGTTTCTTACCTCCAAACTGCCATATCTCGCGAACGGATAGACCAATCCGCAAAATTTCTGTTGCATCTGAAAGTAGAAACTCGTCCGATTACAACGGTATGCGTACTTTTCCCCTGGGCCGTTCTAGTTATTCGTTTCGAGCATCAGAACTGTGAAAATTTTTAGTTTCTCTAGCGTTTCTTACTTCCAAACTGCCATATCTCGCGAACGGATTGACCAATCCGCAATATTTCTGTTGCATCTGAAAGTAGAAACTCGCCCGATTACAACGGTATGCGTACTTTTCCCCTAGGCCGTTCTAGTTATGCTTGTCGAGCATCAGAACTGCGAAAATTTTGAGTTTCTCAAGAGTTTCTTACCTCCAAACTGCCATATCTCGCGAACGGATTGACCAATCCGCAAAATTTCTGTTGCATCTGAAAGTAGAAACTCGCCCGATTACAACGGTATGCGTACTTTTCCCCTAGTCCGTTCTAGTTATTCGTTTCGAGCAACAGAACTGCGAAAATTTTGAGTTTCTGAAGCGTTGCTTACCTCCAAACTGCCATATCTCGCGAACGGATTGACCAATCCGCAAAATTTCTGTTGCATCTGAAGGTAGAAACTCGCCCGACTACAACACTATGCGTACTTTTCCCCTAGGCCGTTCTAGTTATTCGTTTCGAGCATCAGAACTGCGAAAATTTTGAGTTTCTCAAGCGTTTCTTACTTCCAAACTGCCATATCTCGCGAACGGATTGACCAATCCGCAAAATTTCTGTTGCATCTGAAGGTAGAAACTCGCCCGATTACAACTGTATGCGTACTTTTCCCCTAGGCCGTTCTAGTTATGCTTGTCGAGCATCAGAACTGCGAAAGTTTTGAGTTTCTCGAGCGTTTCTCACCTACAAACTGCCACACCTCGCGAACGGATTGACCAATACGCAAAATTTCTGTTGCGTCTGAAAGTAGATACTTGCCCGATTACAACGGTATGAGTACTTTTCCCCTGGGCCATTCTTGTTATTCGTTTCGAGCATCAGAACTGTGCAAATTTTGAGTTTCTCAACCGTTTCTTACCTCCAAACTGCCATATCTCGCGAACGGATTGACGAATCCGCAAAATTTCTGTTGCATCTGAAAGTAGAAACTCGCCCGATTACAACGGTGTGCGTACTTTTCCCCTAGGCCGTTCTAGTTATGCTTGTCGAGCATCAGAACTGCGAAAATTTTGAGTTTCTCGAGCGTTTCTTACCTCCAAACTGCCATATCTCGCGAACGGATTGACCAATCCGCAAAATTTCTGTTGCATCTGAAGGTAGAAACTCGCCCGATTACAACGGTATGCGTACGTTTCCCCTAGGCCGTTCTAGTTATGCTTGTCGAGCATCAGAACTGCGAAAATTTTGAGTTTCTCGAGCGTTTCTCACCTACAAACTGCCACATCTCTTGAACGGATTGACCAATCCGCAAAATTTCTGTTGCGTCTGAAAGTAGATACTCGCGCGATTACAACGGTATGAGTACTTTTCCCCTGGGCCATTCTAGTTATTCGTTTCGAGCATCAGAACTGTGCAAATTTTGAGTTTCTCAACCGTCTCTTACCTCCAAACTGCCATATCTCGCGAACGGATAGACCAATCCGCAAAATTTCTGTTGCATCTGAAAGTAGAAACTCGCCCAATTGAAACGGTATGTGTGCTTTTCCCCTGGGCCATTCTAGTTATTCGTTTCGAGCATCAGAACTGTGCAAATTTTGAGTTTCTCAACCGTTCCTTACCTCCAAACTGCCATATCTCGCGAACGGATTTTCCAATCCGCAAAATTTCTCTTGCATCTGAAAGTAGAAACTCGTCCGATTACAACGGTATGCGTACTTTCCCCTAGGCCGTTCTAGTTATTCGTTTCGAGCATCAGAACTGTGAAAATTTTTAGTTTCTCAAGCGTTTCTTACATCCAAACTGCCATATCTCGCGAACGGCTTGACCAATCCGCAATATTTCTGTTGCATCTGAAAGTAGAAACTCGCCCGATTACAACGGTTTGCGTACTTTTCCCCTAGGCCGTTCTAGTTATGCTTGTCGAGCATCAGAACTGCGAAAATTTTGAGTTTCTCAAGCGTTTCTTACCTCCAAACTGCCATACCTCGCGAACGGTTTGACGAATCCGCAAAATTTCTGTTGCGTCTGAAAGTAGAAACTCGCCCGATTACAACTGTATGCGTACTTTTCCCCTAGCCCGTTCTAGTTATTCGTTTCGAGCAACAGAACTGCGAAAATTTTGAGTTTCTCAAGCGTTGTTACGTCCAAACTGCCATATCTCGCGAACGGATTGACCAATCCGCAAAATTTCTGTTGCATCTGAAGGTAGAAACTCGCCCGATTACAACGGTATGCGTACTTTTGCCCTAGCCGTTCTGGTTATTCGTTTCGAGCATCACAACTGCGAAAATTTTGAGTTTCTCGAGCGTTTCTTACCTCCAAACTGCCATATCTCGCGAACGGATTGACCAATCCGCAAAATTTCTGTTGCATCTGAAAGTAGAAACTCGCCCGATTACAACACTATGCGTACTTTTCCCCTAGGCCGTTCTAGTTATGCTTGTCGAGCATCAGAACTGCGAAAATTTTGAGTTTCTCGAGCGTTTCTCACCTACAAACTGCCACATCTCGCGAACGGATTGACCAATCCGCAAAATTTCTGTTGCGTCTGAAAGTAGATACTCGCCCGATTACAACGGTATGCGTACTTTTCCCCTAGGCCGTTCTAGTTATGCTTGTCGAGCATCAGAACTGCGAAAATTTTGAGTTTCTCGAGCGTTTCTCACCTACAAACTGCCACATCTCGCGAACGGATTGACCAATCCGCAAAATTTCTGTTGCATCTGAAAGTAGAAACTCGCCCGATTACAACACTATGCGTATTTTTCCCCTAGGCCGTTCTAGTTATTCGTTTCGTGCATCAGAACTGCGAAAATTTTGAGTTTCTCAAGCGTTTCTTACTTCCAAACTGCCATATCTCGCGAACGGATTGACCAATTCGCAAAATTTCTGTTGCGTCTGAAAGTAGATACTCGCCCGATTACAACGGTATGAGTACTTTTCACCTGGGACATTCTAGTTATTCGTTTCGAGCATCAGAACTGTGCAAATTTTGAGTTTCTCAACCGTTCCTTACCTCCAAACTGCCATATCTCGCGAACGGATTTTCCAATCCGCAAAATTTCTCTTGCATCTGAAAGTAGAAACTCGTCCGATTACAACGGTATGCGTACTTTTCCCCTAGGCCGTTCTAGTTATTCGTTTCGAGCATCAGAACTGTGAAAATTTTTAGTTTCTCAAGCGTTTCTTACTTCCAAACTGCCATATCTCGCGAACGGATTGACCAATCCGCAATATTTCTGTTGCATCTGAAAGTAGAAACTCGCCCGATTACAACGGTTTGCGTACTTTTCCCCTAGGCCGTTCTAGTTATGCTTGTCGAGCATCAGAACTGCGAAAATTTTGAGTTTCTCAAGCGTTTCTTACCTCCAAACTGCCATATCTCGCGAACGGTTTGACGAATCCGCAAAATTTCTGTTGCATCTGAGAGTAGAAACTCGCCCGATTACAACTGTATGCGTAGTTTTCCCCTAGCCCGTTCTAGTTATTCGTTTCGAGCAACAGAACTGCGAAAATTTTGAGTTTCTCAAGCGTTGTTACGTCCAAACTGCCATATCTCGCGAACGGATTGACCAATCCGCAAAATTTCTGTTGCATCTGAAGGTAGAAACTCGCCCGATTACAACGGTATGCGTACTTTTCCCCTAGGCCGTTCTAGTTATTCGTTTCGAGCATCAGAACTGCGAAAATTTTGAGTTTCTCAAGCGTTTCGTACCTCCAAACTGCCATATCTCGCGAACGGATTGACCAATCCGCAAAATTTCTGATGCATCTGAAAGTAGAAACTCGCCCGATTACAACGGTATGCGTACGTTTCCCCTAGGCCGTTCTGGTTATTCGTTTCGAGCATCAGAACTGTGAAAATTTTGAGTTTCTCAACCGTTTCTTACCTCCAAACTGCCATATCTCGCGAACGGATTGACCAATCCGCAAAATTTCTGTTGCATCTGAAAGTAGAAACTCGCCCGATTACAACGGTGTGCGTACTTTTCCCCTAGGCCGTTCTAGTTATTCGTTTCGAGCATCAGAACTGCGAAAATTTTGAGTTTCTCAAGCGTTTCTTACATCCAAACTGCCATATCTCGCGAACGGATTTTCCAATCCGCAAAATTTCTCTTGCATCTGAAAGTAGAAACTCGTCCGATTACAACGGTATGCGTACTTTCCCCTAGGCCGTTCTAGTTATTCGTTTCGAGCATCAGAACTGTGAAAATTTTTAGTTTCTCAAGCGTTTCTTACATCCAAACTGCCATATCTCGCGAACGGATTGACCAATCCGCAATATTTCTGTTGCATCTGAAAGTAGAAACTCGCCCGATTACAACGGTTTGCGTACTTTTCCCCTAGGCCGTTCTAGTTATGCTTGTCGAGCATCAGAACTGCGAAAATTTTGAGTTTCTCAAGCGTTTCTTACCTCCAAACTGCCATACCTCGCGAACGGTTTGACGAATCCGCAAAATTTCTGTTGCGTCTGAAAGTAGAAACTCGCCCGATTACAACTGTATGCGTACTTTTCCCCTAGCCCGTTCTAGTTATTCGTTTCGAGCAACAGAACTGCGAAAATTTTGAGTTTCTCAACCGTTTCTTACCTCCAAACTGCCATATCTCGCGAACGGATTGACGAATCCGCAAAATTTCTGTTGCATCTGAAAGTAGAAACTCGCCCGATTACAACGGTGTGCGTACTTTTCCCCTAGGCCGTTCTAGTTATGCTTGTCGAGCATCAGAACTGCGAAAATTTTGAGTTTCTCGAGCGTTTCTTACCTCCAAACTGCCATATCTCGCGAACGGATTGACCAATCCGCAAAATTTCTGTTGCATCTGAAGGTAGAAACTCGCCCGATTACAACGGTATGCGTACTTTTCCCCTAGGCCGTTCTAGTTATGCTTGTCGAGCATCAGAACTGCGAAAGTTTTGAGTTTCTCGAGCGTTTCTCACCTACAAACTGCCACATCTCGCGAACGGATTGACCAATCCGCAAAATTTCTGTTGCGTCTGAAAGTAGATACTCGCCCGATTACAACGGTATGAGTACTTTTCCCCTGGGCCATTCTTGTTATTCGTTTCGAGCATCAGAACTGTGCAAATTTTGAGTTTCTCAACCGTTTCTTACCTCCAAACTGCCATATCTCGCGAACGGATTGACGAATCCGCAAAATTTCTGTTGCATCTGAAAGTAGAAACTCGCCCGATTACAACCGTGTGCGTACTTTTCCCCTAGGCCGTTCTAGTTATGCTTGTCGAGCATCAGAACTGCGAAAATTTTGAGTTTCTCGAGCGTTTCTTACCTCCAAACTGCCATATCTCGCGAACGGATTGACCAATCCGCAAAATTTCTGTTGCATCTGAAGGTAGAAACTCGCCCGATTACAACGGTATGCGTACGTTTCTCCTAGGCCGTTCTAGTTATGCTTGTCGAGCATCAGAACTGCGAAAATTTTGAGTTTCTCGAGCGTTTCTCACCTACAAAGTGCCACATCTCGCGAACGGATTGACCAATCCGCAAAATTTCTGTTGCGTCTGAAAGTAGATACTCGCGCGATTACAACGGTATGAGTACTTTTCCCCTGGGCCATTCTAGTTATTCGTTTCGAGCATCAGAACTGTGCAAATTTTGAGTTTCTCAACCGTTTCTTACCTCCAAACTGCCATATCTCGCGAACGGATAGACCAATCCGCAAAATTTCTGTTGCATCTGAAAGTAGAAACTCGCCCAATTGAAACGGTATGTGTGCTTTTCCCCTGGGCCATTCTAGTTATTCGTTTCGAGCATCAGAACTGTGCAAATTTTGAGTTTCTCAACCGTTCCTTACCTCCAAACTGCCATATCTCGCGAACGGATTGACCAATCCGCAATATTTCTGTTGCATCTGAAAGTAGAAACTCGCCCGATTACAACGGTATGCGTACTTTTCCCCTAGGCCGTTCTAGTTATGCTTGTCGAGCATCAGAACTGCGAAAATTTTGAGTTTCTCAAGCGTTTCTTACCTCCAAACTGCCATATCTCGCGAACGGATTGACCAATCCGCAAAATTTCTGTTGCATCTGAAAGTAGAAACTCGCCCGATTACAACGGTATGCGTACTTTTCCCCTAGGCCGTCCTAGTTATGCTTGTCGAGCATCAGAACTGCGAAAGTTTTGAGTTTCTCGAGCGTTTCTCACCTACAAACTGCCACATCTCGCGAACGGATTGACCAATCCGCAAAATTTCTGTTGCGTCTGAAAGTAGATACTCGCCCGATTACAACGGTATGAGTACTTTTCCCCTGGGCCATTCTTGTTATTCGTTTCGAGCATCAGAACTGTGCAAATTTTGAGTTTCTCAATCGTTTCTTACCTCCAAACTGCCATATCTCGCGAACGGATTGACGAATCCGCAAAATTTCTGTTGCATCTGAAAGTAGAAACTCGCCCGATTACAACGGTGTGCGTACTTTTCCCCTAGGCCGTTCTAGTTATGCTTGTCGAGCATCAGAACTGCGAAAATTTTGAGTTTCTCGAGCGTGTCTTACCTCCAAACTGCCATATCTCGCGAACGGATTGACCAATCCGCAAAATTTCTGTTGCATCTGAAGGTAGAAACTCGCCCGATTACAACGGTATGCGTACGTTTCCCCTAGGCCGTTCTAGTTATGCTTGTCGAGCATCAGAACTGCGAAAATTTTGAGTTTCTCGAGCGTTTCTCACCTACAAACTGCCACATCTCGCGAACGGATTGACCAATCCGCAAAATTTCTGTTGCGTCTGAAAGTAGATACTCGCGCGATTACAACGGTATGAGTACTTTTCCCCTGGGCCATTCTAGTTATTCGTTTCGAGCATCAGAACTGTGCAAATTTTGAGTTTCTCAACCGTTTCTTACCTCCAAACTGCCATATCTCGCGAACGGATAGACCAATCCGCAAAATTTCTGTTGCATCTGAAAGTAGAAACTCGCCCAATTGAAACGGTATGTGTGCTTTTCCCCTGGGCCATTCTAGTTATTCGTTTCGAGCATCAGAACTGTGCAAATTTTGAGTTTCTCAACCGTTCCTTACCTCCAAACTGCCATATCTCGCGAACGGATTTTCCAATCCGCAAAATTTCTCTTGCATCTGAAAGTAGAAACTCGTCCGATTACAACGGTATGCGTACTTTCCCCTAGGCCGTTCTAGTTATTCGTTTCGAGCATCAGAACTGTGAAAATTTTTAGTTTCTCAAGCGTTTCTTACATCCAAACTGCCATATCTCGCGAACGGATTGACCAATACGCAATATTTCTGTTGCATCTGAAAGTAGAAACTCGCCCGATTACAACGGTTTGCGTACTTTTCCCCTAGGCCGTTCTAGTTATGCTTGTCGAGCATCAGAACAGCGAAAATTTTGAGTTTCTCAAGCGTTTCTTGCCTCCAAACTGCCATACCTCGCGAACGGTTTGACGAATCCGCAAAATTTCTGTTGCGTCTGAAAGTAGAAACTCGCCCGATTACAACTGTATGCGTACTTTTCCCCTAGCCCGTTCTAGTTATTCGTTTCGAGCAACAGAACTGCGAAAATTTTGAGTTTCTCAAGCGTTGTTACGTCCAAACTGCCATATCTCGCGAACGGATTGACCAATCCGCAAAATTTCTGTTGCATCTGAAGGTAGAAACTCGCCCGATTACAACGGTATGCGTACTTTTCCCCTAGGCCGTTCTAGTTATTCGTTTCGAGCATCAGAACTGCGAAAATTTTGAGTTTCTCAAGCGTTTCTTACTTCCAAACTGCCATATCTCGCGAACGGATTGACCAATCCGCAAAGTTTCTGTTGCATCTGAAGGTAGAAACTCGCCCGATTACAACGGTATGCGTACTTTTCCCCTAGGCCGTTCTAGTTATGCTTGTCGAGCATCAGAACTGCGAAAATTTTGAGTTTCTCGAGCGTTTCTCACCTACAAACTGCCACATCTCGCGAACGGATTGACCAATCCGCAAAATTTCTGTTGCATCTGAAAGTAGAAACTCGCCCGATTACAACACTATGCGTATTTTTCCCCTAGGCCGTTCTAGTTATTCGTTTCGTGCATCAGAACTGCGAAAATTTTGAGTTTCTCAAGCGTTTCTTACTTCCAAACTGCCATATCTCGCGAACGGATTGACCAATTCGCAAAATTTCTGTTGCGTCTGAAAGTAGATACTCGCCCGATTACAACGGTATGAGTACTTTTCACCTGGGCCATTCTAGTTATTCGTTTCGAGCATCAGAACTGTGCAAATTTTGAGTTTCTCAACCGTTCCTTACCTCCAAACTGCCATATCTCGCGAACGGATTTTCCAATCCGCAAAATTTCTCTTGCATCTGAAAGTAGAAACTCGTCCGATTACAACGGTATGCGTACTTTTCCCCTAGGCCGTTCTAGTTATTCGTTTCGAGCATCAGAACTGTGAAAATTTTTAGTTTCTCAAGCGTTTCTTACCTCCAAACTGCCATATCTCGCGAACGGTTTGACGTATCCGCAAAATTTCTGTTGCATCTGAGAGTAGAAACTCGCCCGATTACAACTGTATGCGTAGTTTTCCCCTAGCCCGTTCTAGTTATTCGTTTCGAGCAACAGAACTGCGAAAATTTTGAGTTTCTCAAGCGTTGTTACGTCCAAACTGCCATATCTCGCGAACGGATTGACCAATCCGCAAAATTTCTGTTGCATCTGAAGGTAGAAACTCGCCCGATTACAACGGTATGCGTACTTTTCCCCTAGGCCGTTCTAGTTATTCGTTTCGAGCATCAGAACTGCGAAAATTTTGAGTTTCTCAAGCGTTTCGTACCTCCAAACTGCCATATCTCGCGAACGGATTGACCAATCCGCAAAATTTCTGATGCATCTGAAAGTAGAAACTCGCCCGATTACAACGGTATGCGTACGTTTCCCCTAGGCCGTTCTGGTTATTCGTTTCGAGCATCAGAACTGTGAAAATTTTGAGTTTCTCAACCGTTTCTTACCTCCAAACTGCCATATCTCGCGAACGGATTGACCAATCCGCAAAATTTCTGTTGCATCTGAAAGTAGAAACTCGCCCGATTACAACGGTGTGCGTACTTTTCCCCTAGGCCGTTCTAGTTATTCGTTTCGAGCATCAGAACTGCGAAAATTTTGAGTTTCTCAAGCGTTTCTTACATCCAAACTGCCATATCTCGCGAACGGATTTTCCAATCCGCAAAATTTCTCTTGCATCTGAAAGTAGAAACTCGTCCGATTACAACGGTATGCGTACTTTCCCCTAGGCCGTTCTAGTTATTCGTTTCGAGCATCAGAACTGTGAAAATTTTTAGTTTCTCAAGCGTTTCTTACATCCAAACTGCCATATCTCGCGAACGGATTGACCAATCCGCAATATTTCTGTTGCATCTGAAGGTAGAAACTCGCCCGATTACAACGGTATGCGTACTTTTCCCCTAGGCCGTTCTAGTTATGCTTGTCGAGCATCAGAACTGCGAAAATTTTGAGTTTCTCGAGCGTTTCTCACCTACAAACTGCCACATCTCGCGAACGGATTGACCAATCCGCAAAATTTCTGTTGCGTCTGAAAGTAGAAACTCGCCCGATTACAACTGTATGCGTACTTTTCCCCTAGCCCGTTCTAGTTATTCGTTTCGAGCAACAGAACTGCGAAAATTTTGAGTATCTCAAGCGTTGTTACGTCCAAACTGCCATATCTCGCGAACGGATTGACCAATCCGCAAAATTTCTGTTGCATCTGAAGGTAGAAACTCGCCCGATTACAACGGTATGCGTACTTTTGCCCTAGCCGTTCTAGTTATTCGTTTCGAGCATCACAACTGCGAAAATTTTGAGTTTCTCGAGCGTTTCTTACCTCCAAACTGCCATATCTCGCGAACGGATTGACCAATCCGCAAAATTTCTGTTGCATCTGAAAGTAGAAACTCGCCCGATTACAACACTATGCGTACTTTTCCCCTAGGCCGTTTTAGTTATTTGTTTCGAGCATCAGAACTGCGAAAATTTTGAGTTTCTCAAGCGTTTCTTACTTCCAAACTGCCATATCTCGCGAACGGATTGACCAATCCGCAAAATTTCTGTTGCATCTGAAGGTAGAAACTCGCCCGATTACAACGGTATGCGTACTTTTCCCCTAGGCCGTTCTAGTTATGCTTGTCGAGCATCAGAACTGCGAAAATTTTGAGTTTCTCGAGCGTTTCTCACCTACAAACTGCCACATCTCGCGAACGGATTGACCAATCCGCAAAATTTCTGTTGCGTCTGAAAGTAGATACTCGCCCGATTACAACGGTATGCGTACTTTTCCCCTAGGCCGTTCTAGTTATGCTTGTCGAGCATCAGAACTGCGAAAATTTTGAGTTTCTCGAGCGTTTCTCACCTACAAACTGCCACATCTCGCGAACGGATTGACCAATCCGCAAAATTTCTGTTGCGTCTGAAAGTAGATACTCGCCCGATTACAACGGTATGAGTACATTTCCCCTGGGCCATTCTAGTTATTCGTTTCGAGCATCAGAACTGTGCAAATTTTGAGTTTCTCAACCGTTTCTTACCTCCAAACTGCCATATCTCGCGAACGGATTGACGAATCCGCAAAATTTCTGTTGCATCTGAAAGTAGAAACTCGCCCGATTACAACGGTGTGCGTACTTTTCCCCTAGGCCGTTCTAGTTATGCTTGTCGAGCATCAGAACTGCGAAAATTTTGAGTTTCTCGAGCGTTTCTCACCTACAAACTGCCACATCTCGCGAACGGATTGACCAATCCGCAAAATTTCTGTTGCGTCTGAAAGTAGATACTCGCCCGATTACAACGGTATGCGTACTTTTCCCCTAGGCCGTTCTAGTTATGCTTGTCGAGCATCAGAACTGCGAAAATTTTGAGTTTCTCGAGCGTTTCTCACCTACAAACTGCCACATCTCGCGAACGGATTGACCAATCCGCAAAATTTCTGTTGCATCTGGAGGTAGAAACTCGCCCGATTACAACGGTATGCGTACGTTTCCCCTAGGCCGTTCTAGTTATGCTTGTCGAGCATCAGAACTGCGAAAATTTTGAGTTTCTCGAGCGTTTCTCACCTACAAACTGCCATATCTCGCGAACGGATTGACCAATCCGCAAAATTTCTGTTGCATCGGAAAGTAGAAACTCGCCCGATTACAACTGTATGCGTACTTTTCCCCTAGCCCGTTCTAGTTATTCGTTTCGAGCAACAGAACTGCGAAAATTTTGAGTTTCTCAAGCGTTGCTTACCTCCAAACTGCCCTATCTCGCAAACGGATTGACCAATCCGCAAAATTTCTGTCGCATCTGAAAGTAGAAACTCGCCCGATTACAACGGTGTGCGTACTTTTCCCCTAGGCCGTTCTAGTTATGCTTGTCGAGCATCAGAACTGCGAAAATTTTGAGTTTCTCGAGCGTTTCTTACCTCCAAACTGCCATATCTCGCGAACGGATTGACCAATCCGCAAAATTTCTGTTGCATCTGAAAGTAGAAACTCGCCCGATTACAACTGTATGCGTACTTTTCCCCTAGCCCGTTCTAGTTATTCGTTTCGAGCAACAGAACTGCGAAAATTTTGAGTTTCTCAAGCGTTGCTTACCTCCAAACTGCCCTATCTCGCAAACGGATTGACCAATCCGCAAAATTTCTGTCGCATCTGAAAGTAGAAACTCGCCCGATTACAACGGTGTGCGTACTTTTCCCCTAGGCCGTTCTAGTTATGCTTGTCGAGCATCAGAACTGCGAAAATTTTGAGTTTCTCGAGCGTTTCTTACCTCCAAACTGCCATATCTCGCGAACGGATTGACCAATCCGCAAAATTTCTGTTGCATCTGAAAGTAGAAACTCGCCCGATTACAACACTATGCGTACTTTTCCCCTAGGCCGTTCTAGTTTTGCTTGTCGAGCGTCAGAACTGCGAAAATTTTGAGTTTCTCAAGCGTTTCTTACCTCCAAACTGCCATATCTCGCGAACGGATTGACCAATCCGCAAAATTTCTGTTGCATCTGAAAGTAGAAACTCGCCCGATTGCAACGGTATGCGTACTTTTCCCCTAGGCCGTTCTTGTTATTCGTTTCGAGCATCAGAACTGCGAAAATTTTGAGTTTCTCAAGCGTTTCTTACTTCCAAACTGCCATATCTCGCGAACGGATTGACCAATCCGCAAAATTTCTGTTGCATCTGAAGGTAGAAACTCGCCCGATTACAACGGTATGCGTACTTTTCCCCTAGGCCGTTCTAGTTATGCTTGTCGAGCGTCAGAACTGCGAAAATTTTGAGTTTCTCAAGCGTTTCTTACCTCCAAACTGCCATATCTCGCGAACGGATTGACCAATCCGCAAAATTTCTGTTGCATCTGAAAGTAGAAACTCGCCCGATTGCAACGGTATGCGTACTTTTCCCCTAGGCCGTTCTTGTTATTCGTTTCGAGCATCAGAACCGCGAAAATTTTGAGTTTCTCAAGCGTTTCTTACATCCAAACTGCCATATCTCGTGAACGGATTGACCAATCCGCAAAATTTCTGTCGCATCTGAAAGTAGAAACTCGCCCGAATACAACGGTGTGCGTACTTTTCCCCTAGGCCGTTCTAGTTATGCTTGTCGAGCATCAGAACTGCGAAAATTTTGAGTTTCTCGAGCGTTTCTTACCTCCAAACTGCCATATCTCGCGAACGGATTGACCAATCCGCAAAATTTCTGTTGCATCTGAAAGTAGAAACTCGCCCGATTACAACACTATGCGTACTTTTCCCCTAGGCCGTTCTAGTTTTGCTTGTCGAGCGTCAGAACTGCGAAAATTTTGAGTTTCTCAAGCGTTTCTTACATCCAAACTGCCATATCTCGCGAACGGATTGACCAATTCGCAAAATTTCTGTTGCATCTGAAAGTAGAAACTCGCCCGATTGCAACGGTATGCGTACTTTTCCCCTAGGCCGTTCTTGTTATTCGTTTCGAGCATCAGAACTGCGAAAATTTTTAGTTTCTCAAGCGTTTCTTACCTCCAAACTGCCATATCTCGCGAAAGGATTGACCAATCCGCAAAATTTCTGTTGCATCTGAAAGTAGAAACTCGCCCGATTACAACGGTATGCGTACTTTTCCTCTAGGCCGTTCTAGTTATTCGTTTCGAGCATCAGAACTGTGAAAATTTTGAGTTTCTCAAGCGTTTCTTACCTCCAAACTGCAATATCTCGCGAACGGATTGACCAATCCGCAAAATTTCTGTTGCATCTGAAAGTAGAAACTCGCCCGATTACAACGGTGTGCGTACTTTTCCCCTAGGCCGTTCTAGTTATGCTTGTCGAGCGTCAGAACTGCGAAAATTTTGAGTTTCTCAAGCGTTTCTTACGTCCAAACTGCCATATCTCGCGAACGGATTGACCAATCCGCAAAATTTCTGTTGCATCTGAAAGTAGAAACTCGCCCGATTGCAACGGTATGCGTACTTTTCCCCTAGGCCGTTCTTGTTATTCGTTTCGAGCATCAGAACCGCGAAAATTTTGAGTTTCTCAAGCGTTTCTTACTTCCAAACTGCCATATCTCGCGAACGGATTGACCAATCCGCAAAATTTCTGTTGCATCTGAAGGTAGAAACTCGCCCGATTACAACGGTATGCGTACTTTTCCCCTAGGCCGTTCTAGTTATGCTTGTCGAGCGTCAGAACTGCGAAAATTTTGAGTTTCTCAAGCGTTTCTTACCTCCAAACTGCCATATCTCGCGAACGGATTGACCAATCCGCAAAATTTCTGTTGCATCTGAAAGTAGAAACTCGCCCGATTGCAACGGTATGCGTACTTTTCCCCTAGGCCGTTCTTGTTATTCGTTTCGAGCATCAGAACCGCGAAAATTTTGAGTTTCTCAAGCGTTTCTTACATCCAAACTGCCATATCTCGTGAACGGATTGACCAATCCGCAAAATTTCTGTTGCATCTGAAAGTAGAAACTCGCCCGATTACAACGGTATGCGTACTTTTCCCCTAGGCCGTTCTAGTTATTCGTTTCGAGCATCAGAACTGCGAAAATTTTGAGTTCCTCAAGCGTTTCTTACATCCAAACTGCCATATCTCGCGAACGGATTGACCAATCCGCAAAATTTCTGTTGCATCTGAAAGTAGAAACTCGCCCGATTACAACGGTATGCGTACTTTTCCCCTAGCCCCTTCTAGTTATTCGTTTCGAGCAACAGAACTGCGAAAATTTTGAGTTTTTCAAGCGTTTCTTACCTCCAAACTGTCATATCTCGCGAACGGATTGACCAATCCGCAAAATTTCTGTTGCATCTGAAAGTAGAAATTCGCCCGATTACTACGGTGTGCGTACTTTTCCCCTGGGCCGCTCTAGTTATGCTTGTCGAGCATCAGAACTGCGAAAATTTTGAGTTTCTCGAGCGTGTCTTACCTCCAAACTGCCATATCTCGCGAACGGATTGACCAATCCGCAAAATTTCTGTTGCATCTGAAAGTAGAAACTCGCCCGATTACAACACTATGCGTACTTTTCCCCTAGGCCGTTCTAGTTATTCGTTTCGAGCAACAGAACTGCGAAAATTTTGAGTTTCTCAAGCGTTGCTTACCTCCAAACTGCCATATCTCGCGAACGGATTGACCAATCCGCAAAATTTCTGTTGCATCTGAAAGTAGAAACTCGCCCGATTACAACGGTATGAGTACTTTTCCCCTAGGCCGTTCTAGTTATGCTTGTCGAGCATCAGAACTGCGAAAATTTTAAGTTTCACGAGCGTTTCTTACCTCCAAACTGCCATATCTCGCGAACGGATTGACCAATCCGTAAAATTTCTGTTGCATCTGAAAGTAGAAACTCGCCCGATTACAACGGTATGAGTACTTTTCCCCTAGGCCGTTCTAGTTATTCGTTTCGAGCATCAGAACTGCGAAAATTTTGAGTTTCTCAAGCGTTTCTTACTTCCAAACTGCCATATCTCGCGAACGGATTGACCAATCCGCAAAATTTCTGTTGCATCTGAAGGTAGAAACTCGCCCGATTACAACGGTGTGCGTACTTTTCCCCTAGGCCGTTCTAGTTATGCTTGTCGAGCGTCAGAACTGCGAAAATTTTGAGTTTCTCAAGCGTTTCTTACCTCCAAACTGCCATATCTCGCGAACGGATTGACCAATCCGCAAAATTTCTGTTGCATCTGAAAGTAGAAACTCGCCCGATTACAACTGTATGCGTACTTTTCCCCTAGCCCGTTCTAGTTATTCGTTTCGAGCAACAGAACTGCGAAAATTTTGAGTTTCTCAAGCGTTGCGTACCTCCAAACTGTCATATCTCGCGAACGGATTGACCAATCCGCAAAATTTCTGTTGCATCTGAAGGTAGAAATTCGCCCGATTACAACGGTATGCGTACTTTTCCCCTAGGCCGTTCTAGTTATTCGTTTCGAGCATCAGAACTGCGAAAATTTTGAGTTTCTCAAGCGTTTCTCACCTACAAACTGCCACATCTCGCGAACAGATTGACCAATCCGCAAAATTTCTGTTGCATCTGAAAGTAGAAACTCGCCCGATTACAACGGTGTGGGTACTTTTCCCCTAGGCCGTTCTTGTTATTCGTTTCGAGCATCAGAACCGCGAAAATGTTGAGTTTCTCAAGCGTTTCTTACCTCCAAACTGCCATATCTCGCGAACGGATTGACCAATCCGCAAAATTTCTGTTGCATCTGAAAGTATAAACTCGCCCGATTACAACGGTATGCGTACTTTTCCCCTAGGTCGTTCTAGTTATTCGTTTCGAGCATCAGAACTGCGAAAATTTTGAGTTTCTCAAGCGTTTCTTACTTCCAAACTGCCATATCTCGCGAAAGGATTGACCAATCCGCAAAATTTCTGTTGCATCTGCAGGTCGAAACTCGCCCGATTACAACGGTATGCGTACTTTTCCCCTAGGCCGTTCTAGTTATTCGTTTCGAGCATCAGAACTGCGAAAATTTTGAGTTTCTCAAGCGTTTCTTACTTCCAAACTGCCATATCTCGCGAAAGGATTGACCAATCCGCAAAATTTCTGTTGCATCTGCAGGTCGAAACTCGCCCGATTACAACGGTATGCGTACTTTTCCCCTAGGCCGTTCTAGTTATTCGTTTCGAGCATCAGAACTGCGAAAATTTTGAGTTTCTCAAGCGTTTCTTACCTCCATACTGCCATATCTCGCGAACGGATTGACCAATCCGCAAAATTTCTGTTGCATCTGAAAGTAGAAACTCGCCCGATTGCAACGGTATGCGTACTTTTCCCCTAGGCCGTTCTTGTTATTCGTTTCGAGCATCAGAACCGCGAAAATTTTGAGTTTCTCAAGCGTTTCTTACATCCAAACTGCCATATCTCGTGAACGGATTGACCAATCCGCAAAATTTCTGTTGCATCTGAAAGTAGAAACTCGCCCGATTACAACGGTATGCGTACTTTTCCCCTAGGCCGTTCTAGTTATTCGTTTCGAGCATCAGAACTGCGAAAATTTTGAGTTCCTCAAGCGTTTCTTACATCCAAACTGCCATATCTCGCGAACGGATTGACCAATCCGCAAAATTTCTGTTGCATCTGAAAGTAGAAACTCGCCCGATTACAACGGTATGCGTACTTTTCCCCTAGCCCCTTCTAGTTATTCGTTTCGAGCAACAGAACTGCGAAAATTTTGAGTTTTTCAAGCGTTTCTTACCTCCAAACTGTCATATCTCGCGAACGGATTGACCAATCCGCAAAATTTCTGTTGCATCTGAAAGTAGAAATTCGCCCGATTACTACGGTGTGCGTACTTTTCCCCTGGGCCGCTCTAGTTATGCTTGTCGAGCATCAGAACTGCGAAAATTTTGAGTTTCTCGAGCGTGTCTTACCTCCAAACTGCCATATCTCGCGAACGGATTGACCAATCCGCAAAATTTCTGTTGCATCTGAAAGTAGAAACTCGCCCGATTACAACACTATGCGTACTTTTCCCCTAGGCCGTTCTAGTTATTCGTTTCGAGCAACAGAACTGCGAAAATTTTGAGTTTCTCAAGCGTTGCTTACCTCCAAACTGCCATATCTCGCGAACGGATTGACCAATCCGCAAAATTTCTGTTGCATCTGAAAGTAGAAACTCGCCCGATTACAACGGTATGAGTACTTTTCCCCTAGGCCGTTCTAGTTATGCTTGTCGAGCATCAGAACTGCGAAAATTTTAAGTTTCACGAGCGTTTCTTACCTCCAAACTGCCATATCTCGCGAACGGATTGACCAATCCGTAAAATTTCTGTTGCATCTGAAAGTAGAAACTCGCCCGATTACAACGGTATGAGTACTTTTCCCCTAGGCCGTTCTAGTTATTCGTTTCGAGCATCAGAACTGCGAAAATTTTGAGTTTCTCAAGCGTTTCTTACTTCCAAACTGCCATATCTCGCGAACGGATTGACCAATCCGCAAAATTTCTGTTGCATCTGAAGGTAGAAACTCGCCCGATTACAACGGTGTGCGTACTTTTCCCCTAGGCCGTTCTAGTTATGCTTGTCGAGCGTCAGAACTGCGAAAATTTTGAGTTTCTCAAGCGTTTCTTACCTCCAAACTGCCATATCTCGCGAACGGATTGACCAATCCGCAAAATTTCTGTTGCATCTGAAAGTAGAAACTCGCCCGATTACAACTGTATGCGTACTTTTCCCCTAGCCCGTTCTAGTTATTCGTTTCGAGCAACAGAACTGCGAAAATTTTGAGTTTCTCAAGCGTTGCGTACCTCCAAACTGCCATATCTCGCGAACGGATTGACCAATCCGCAAAATTTCTGTTGCATCTGAAGGTAGAAATTCGCCCGATTACAACGGTATGCGTACTTTTCCCCTAGGCCGTTCTAGTTATTCGTTTCGAGCATCAGAACTGCGAAAATTTTGAGTTTCTCAAGCGTTTCTCACCTACAAACTGCCACATCTCGCGAACAGATTGACCAATCCGCAAAATTTCTGTTGCATCTGAAAGTAGAAACTCGCCCGATTACAACGGTGTGGGTACTTTTCCCCTAGGCCGTTCTTGTTATTCGTTTCGAGCATCAGAACCGCGAAAATGTTGAGTTTCTCAAGCGTTTCTTACCTCCAAACTGCCATATCTCGCGAACGGATTGACCAATCCGCAAAATTTCTGTTGCATCTGAAAGTATAAACTCGCCCGATTACAACGGTATGCGTACTTTTCCCCTAGGTCGTTCTAGTTATTCGTTTCGAGCATCAGAACTGCGAAAATTTTGAGTTTCTCAAGCGTTTCTTACTTCCAAACTGCCATATCTCGCGAAAGGATTGACCAATCCGCAAAATTTCTGTTGCATCTGCAGGTCGAAACTCGCCCGATTACAACGGTATGCGTACTTTTCCCCTAGGCCGTTCTAGTTATTCGTTTCGAGCATCAGAACTGCGAAAATTTTGAGTTTCTCAAGCGTTTCTTACCTCCATACTGCCATATCTCGCGAACGGATTGACCAATCCTCAAAATTTCTATTGCATCTGAAAGTAGAAATTCGCCCGATTCCAACGGTATGCGTACTTTTCCCCTAGGCCGTTCTAGTTATTCGTTTCGAGCATCAGAACTGCGAAAATTTTGAGTTTCTCAAGCGTTTCTCACGTACAAACTGTCACATCTCGCGAACGGATTGTCCAATCCGCAAAATTTCTGATGCATCTGAAAGTAGAAACTCGCCCGATTACAACGGTATGCGTACTTTTCCCCTAGGCCGTTCTAGTTATGCTTGTCGAGCATCAGAACTGCGAAAATTTTGAGTTTCTCGAGCGTGTCTTACCTCCAAACTGCCATATCTCGCGAACGGATTGACCAATCCGCAAAATTTCTGTTGCATCTGAAAGTAGAAACTCGCCCGATTACAGCACTATGCGTACTTTTCCCCTAGGCCGTTCTAGTTATTCGTTTCGAGCAACAGAACTGCGAAAATTTTGAGTTTCTCAAGCGTTGCTTACCTCCGAACTGCCATATCTCGCGAACGGATTGACCAATCCGCAAAATTTCTGTTGCATCTGAAAGTAGAAACTCGCCCGATTACAACGGTATGAGTACTTTTCCCCTAGGCCGTTCTAGTTATGCTTGTCGAGCATCAGAACTGCGAAAATTTTGAGTTTCACGAGCGTTTCTTACCTCCAAACTGCCATATCTCGCGAACGGATTGACCAATCCGTAAAATTTCTGTTGCATCTGAAAGTAGAAACTCGCCCGATTACAACGGTATGAGTACTTTTCCCCTAGGCCGCTCTAGTTATTCGTTTCGAGCATCAGAACTGCGAAAATTTTGAGTTTCTCAAGCGTTTCTTACTTCCAAACTGCCATATCTCGCGAACGGATTGACCAATCCGCAAAATTTCTGTTGCATCTGAAGGTAGAAACTCGCCCGATTACAACGGTGTGCGTACTTTTCCCCTAGGCCGTTCTAGTTATGCTTGTCGAGCGTCAGAACTGCGAAAATTTTGAGTTTCTCAAGCGTTTCTTACCTCCAAACTGCCATATCTCGCGAACGGATTGACCAATCCGCAAAATTTCTGTTGCATCTGAAAGTAGAAACTCGCCCGATTACAACTGTATGCGTACTTTTCCCCTAGCCCGTTCTAGTTATTCGTTTCGAGCAACAGAACTGCGAAAATTTTGAGTTTCTCAAGCGTTGCGTACCTCCAAACTGCCATATCTCGCGAACGGATTGACCAATCCGCAAAATTTCTGCTGCATCTGAAGGTAGAAATTCGCCCGATTACAACGGTATGCGTACTTTTCCCCTAGGCCGTTCTAGTTATTCGTTTCAAGCATCAGAACTGCGAAAATTTTGAGTTTCTCAAGCGTTTCTCACCTACAAACTGCCACATCTCGCGAACAGATTGACCAATCCGCAAAATTTCTGTTGCATCTGAAAGTAGAAACTCGCCCGATTACAACGGTGTGGGTACTTTTCCCCTAGGCCGTTCTTGTTATTCGTTTCGAGCATCAGAACCGCGAAAATTTTGAGTTTCTCAAGCGTTGCTTACCTCCAAACTGCCATATCTCGCGAACGGATTGACCAATCCGCAAAATTTCTGTTGCATCTGAAAGTAGAAACTCGCCCGATTACAACGGTGTGCGTACTTTTCCCCTAGGCCGTTCTAGTTATGCTTGTCGAGCATCAGAACTGCGAAAATTTTGAGTTTCTCGAGCGTGTCTTACCTCCAAACTGCCATATCTCGCGAACGGATTGACCAATCCGCAAAATTTCTGTTGCATCTGAAAGTAGAAACTCGCCCGATTACAACACTATGCGTACTTTTCCCCTAGGCCGTTCTAGTTATTCGTTTCGAGCATCAGAACTGCGAAAATTTTGAGTTTCTCAAGCGTTTCTTACCTCCAAACTGCCATATCTCGCGAACGGATTGACCAATCCGTAAAATTTCTGTTGCATCTGAAAGTAGAAGCTCGCCCGATTACAACGGTATGAGTACTTTTCCCCTAGGCCGCTCTAGTTATTCGTTTCGAGCATCAGAACTGCGAAAATTTTGAGTTTCTCAAGCGTTTCTTACTTCCAAACTGCCATATCTCGCGAACGGATTGACCAATCCGCAAAATTTCTGTTGCATCTGAAGGTAGAAACTCGCCCGATTACAACGGTGTGCGTACTTTTCCCCTAGGCCGTTCTAGTTATGCTTGTCGAGCGTTAGAACTGCGAAAATTTTGAGTTTCTCAAGCGTTTCTTACCTCCAAACTGCCATATCTCGCGAACGGATTGACCAATCCGCAAAATTTCTGTTGCATCTGAAAGTAGAAACTCGCCCGATTACAACTGTATGCGTACTTTTCCCCTAGCCCGTTCTAGTTATTCGTTTCGAGCAACAGAACTGCGAAAATTTTGAGTTTCTCAAGCGTTGCGTACCTCCAAACTGCCATATCTCGTGAACGGATTGACCAATCCGCAAAATTTCTGCTGCATCTGAAGGTAGAAATTCGCCCGATTACAACGGTATGCGTACTTTTCCCCTAGGCCGTTCTAGTTATTCGTTTCGAGCATCAGAACTGCGAAAATTTTGAGTTTCTCAAGCGTTTCTCACCTACAAACTGCCACATCTCGCGAACAGATTGACCAATCCGCAAAATTTCTGTTGCATCTGAAAGTAGAAACTCGCCCGATTACAACGGTGTGGGTACTTTTCCCCTAGGCCGTTCTTGTTATTCGTTTCGAGCATCAGAACCGCGAAAATTTTGAGTTTCTCAAGCGTTTCTTACCTCCAAACTGCCATATCTCGCGAACGGATTGACCAATCCGCAAAATTTCTGTTGCATCTGAAAGTATAAACTCGCCCGATTACAACGGTATGCGTACTTTTCCCCTAGGTCGTTCTAGTTATTCGTTTCGAGCATCAGAACTGCGAAAATTTTGAGTTTCTCAAGCGTTTCTTACTTCCAAACTGCCATATCTCGCGAAAGGATTGACCAATCCGCAAAAATTCTGTTGCATCTGCAGGTCGAAACTCGCCCGATTACAACGGTATGCGTACTTTTCCCCTAGGCCGTTCTAGTTATTCGTTTCGAGCATCAGAACTGCGAAAATTTTGAGTTTCTCAAGCGTTGCTTACCTCCAAACTGCCATATCTCGCGAACGGATTGACCAATCCACAAAATTTCTGTTGCATCTGAAAGTAGAAACTCGCCCGATTACAACGGTGTGCGTACTTTTCCCCTAGGCCGTTCTAGTTATGCTTGTCGAGCATCAGAATTGCGAAAATTTTGAGTTCCTCGAGCGTGTCTTACCTCCAAACTGCCATATCTCGCGAACGGATTGACCAATCCGCAAAATTTCTGTTGCATCTGAAAGTAGAAACTCGCCCGATTACAACACTATGCGTACTTTTCCCCTAGGCCGTTCTAGTTATTCGTTTCGAGCATCAGAACTGCGAAAATTTTGAGTTTCTCAAGCGTTTCTTACCTCCAAACTGCCATATCTCGCGAACGGATTGACCAATCCGCAAAATTTCTGTTGCATCTAAAAGTAGAAACTCGCCCGATTACAACGGTATGCGTAATTTTCCCCTAGGCCGTTCTAGTTATGCTTGTCGAGCATCAGAACTGCGAAAATTTTGAGTTTCTCGAGCGTTTCTTACCTCCAAACTGCCATATCTCGCGAACGGATTGACCAATCCGTAAAATTTCTGTTGCATCTGAAAGTAGAAACTCGCCCGATTACAACGGTATGAGTACTTTTCCCCTAGGCCGTTCTAGTTATTCGTTTCGAGCATCAGAACTGCGAAAATTTTGAGTTTCTCAAGCGTTTCTTACTTCCAAACTGCCATATCTCGCGAACGGATTGACCAATCCGCAAAATTTCTGTTGCATCTGAAGGTAGAAACTCGCCCCATTACAACGGTGTGCGTACTTTTCCCCTATGCCGTTCTAGTTATGCTTGTCGAGGGTCAGAACTGCGAAAATTTTGAGTTTCTCAAGCGTTTCTTACCTCCAAACTGCCATATCTCGCGAACGGATTGACCAATCCGCAAAATTTCTGTTGCATCTGAAAGTAGAAACTCGCCCGATTACAACTGTATGCGTACTTTTCCCCTAGCCCGTTCTAGTTATTCGTTTCGAGCAACAGAACTGCGAAAATTTTGAGTTTCTCAAGCGTTGCGTACCTCCAAACTGCCATATCTCGCGAACGGATTGACCAATCCGCAAAATTTCTGTTGCATCTGAAGGTAGAAATTCGCCCGATTACAACGGTATGCGTACTTTTCCCCTAGGCCGTTCTAGTTATTCGTTTCGAGCATCAGAACTGCGAAAATTTTGAGTTTCTCAAGCGTTTCTCACCTACATACTGCCACATCTCGCGAACAGATTGACCAATCCGCAAAATTTCTGTTGCATCTGAAAGTAGAAACTCGCCCGATTACAACGGTGTGGGTACTTTTCCCCTAGGCCGTTCTTGTTATTCGTTTCGAGCATCAGAACCGCGAAAATGTTGAGTTTCTCAAGCGTTTCTTACCTCCAAACTGCCATATCTCGCGAACGGATTGGCCAATCCGCAAAATTTCTGTTGCATCTGAAAGTATAAACTCGCCCGATTACAACGGTATGCGTACTTTTCCCCTAGGTCGTTCTAGTTATTCGTTTCGAGCATCAGAACTGCGAAAATTTTGAGTTTCTCAAGCGAGTCTTACTTCCAAACTGCCATATCTCGCGAACGGATTGACCAATCCGCAAAATTTCTGTTGCATCTGAAAGTAGAAACTCGCCCGATTACAACACTATGCGTACTTTTCCCCTAGGCCGTTCTAGTTATTCGTTTCGAGCATCAGAACTGCGAAAATTTTGAGTTTCTCAAGCGTTTCTTACCTCCAAACTGCCATATCTCGCGAACGGATTGACCAATCCGCAAAATTTCTGTTGCATCTGAAAGTAGAAACTCGCCCGATAACAACTGTATGCGTACTTTTCCCCTAGCCCGTTCTAGTTATTCGTTTCGAGCAACAGAACTGCGAAAATTTTGAGTTTCTCAAGCGTTGCGTACCTCCAAACTGCCATATCTCGCGAACGGATTGACCAATCCGCAAAATTTCTGTTGCATCTGAAAGTAGAAACTCGCCCGATTACAACGGTGTGCGTACTTTTCCCCTAGGCCGTTCTAGTTATGCTTGTCGAGCATCAGAACTGCGAAAATTTTGAGTTTCGCAAGCGTTTCTTATTTCCAAACTGCCATATCTCGCGAACGGATTGACCAATCCGCAAAATTTCTGTTGCATCTGAAGGTAGAAACTCGCCCGATTACAACGGTATGCGTACTTTTCCCCTAGGCCGTTCTAGTTATTCGTTTCGAGCATCAGAACTGCGAAAATTTTGAGTTTCTCAAGCGTTTATCACGTACAAACTGCCACATCTCGCGAACGGATTGTCCAATCCGCAAAATTTCTGATGCATCTGAAAGTAGAAACTCGCCCGATTACAAGTGTATGCGTACTTTTCCCCTGGCCCGTTCTAGTTATTCGTTTCGAGCAACAGAACTGCGAAATTTTGAGTTTCTCTTGCGTTGCTTACCTCCAAACTGCCATATCTCGCGAACGGATTGACCAATCCGCAAAATTTCTGTTGCATCTGAAAGTAGAAACTCGCCCGATTACAACGGTATGCGTACTTTTCCCCTAGGCCGTTCTAGTTATGCTTGTCGAGCATCAGAACTGCGAAAATTTTGAGTTTCTCGAGCGTTTCTTACCTCCAAACTGCCATATCTCGCGAACGGATTGACCAATCCGTAAAATTTCTGTTGCATCTGAAAGTAGAAACTCGCCCGATTACAACGGTATGAGTACTTTTCCCCTAGGCCGTTCTAGTTATTCGTTTCGAGCATCAGAACTGCGAAAATTTTGAGTTTCTCAAGCGTTTCTTACCTCCAAACTGCCATATCTCGCGAACGGATTGACCAATCCGCAAAATTTCTGTTGCATCTGAAGGTAGAAACTCGCCCGATTACAACGGTGTGCGTACTTTTCCCCTAGGCCGTTCTAGTTATGCTTGTCGAGCGTCAGAACTGCGAAAATTTTGAGTTTCTCAAGCGTTTCTTACCTCCAAACTGCCATATCTCGCGAACGGATTGACCAATCCGCAAAATTTCTGTTGCATCTGAAAGTAGAAACTCGCCCGATTACAACTGTATGCGTACTTTTCCCCTAGCCCGTTCTAGTTATTCGTTTCGAGCAACAGAACTGCGAAAATTTTGAGTTTCTCAAGCGTTGCGTACCTCCAAACTGCCATATCTCGCGAACGGATTGACCAATCCGCAAAATTTCTGTTGCATCTGAAGGTAGAAATTCGCCCGATTACAACGGTATGCGTACTTTTCCCCTAGGCCGTTCTAGTTATTCGTTTCGAGCATCAGAACTGCGAAAATTTTGAGTTTCTCAAGCGTTTCTCACCTACAAACTGCCACATCTCGCGAACAGATTGACCAATCCGCAAAATTTCTGTTGCATCTGAAAGTAGAAACTCGCCCGATTACAACGGTGTGGGTACTTTTCCCCTAGGCCGTTCTTGTTATTCGTTTCGAGCATCAGAACTGCGAAAATTTTGAGTTTCTCAAGCGTTTCTTACCTCCAAACTGCCATATCTCGCGAACGGATTGACCAATCCGCAAAATTTCTGTTGCATCTGAAAGTAGAAACTCGCCCGATTACAACGGTATGCGTACTTTTCCCCTAGGCCGTTCTAGTTATGCTTGTCGAGCATCAGAACTGCGAAAATTTTGAGTTTCTCGAGCGTTTCTTACCTCCAAACTGCCATATCTCGCGAACGGATTGACCAATCCGCAAAATTTCTGTTGCATCTGAAAGTAGAAACTCGCCCGATTACAACTGTATGCGTACTTTTCCCCTAGCCCGTTCTAGTTATTCGTTTCGAGCAACAGAACTGCGAAAATTTTGAGTTTCTCAAGCGTTGCTTACCTCCAAACTGCCATACCTCGCGAACGGATTGACCAATCCGCAAAATTTCTGTTGCATCTGAAAGTAGAAACTCGCCCGATTACAACGGTGTGCGTACTTTTCCCCTAGGCCGTTCTAGTTATGCTTTTCGAGCATCAGAACTGCGAAAATTTTGAGTTTCTCGAGCGTGTCTTACCTCCAAACTGCCATATCTCGCGAACGGATTGACCAATCCGCAAAATTTCTGTTGCACCTGAAAGTAGAAACTCGCCCGATTACAACACTATGCGTACTTTTCCCCTAGGCCGTTCTAGTTATTCGTTTCGAGCAACAGAACTGCGAAAATTTTGAGTTTCTCAAGCGTTGCTTACCTCCAAACTGCCATATCTCGCGAACGGATTGACCAATCCGCAAAATTTCTGTTGCATCTGAAAGTAGAAACTCGCCCGATTACAACGGTGTGCGTACTTTTCCCCTAGGCCGTTCTAGTTATGCTTGTCGAGCATCAGAACTGCGAAAATTTTGAGTTTCGCAAGCGTTTCTTATTTCCAAACTGCCATATCTCGCGAACGGATTGACCAATCCGCAAAATTTCTGTTGCATCTGAAGGTAGAAACTCGCCCGATTACAACGGTATGCGTACTTTTCCCCTAGGCCGTTCTAGTTATTCGTTTCGAGCATCAGATCTGCGAAAATTTTGAGTTTCTCAAGCGTTTATCACGTACAAACTGCCACATCTCGCGAACGGATTGTCCAATCCGCAAAATTTCTGATGCATCTGAAAGTAGAAACTCGCCCGATTACAAGTGTATGCGTACTTTTCCCCTGGCCCGTTCTAGTTATTCGTTTCGAGCAACAGAACTGCGAAATTTTGAGTTTCTCTTGCGTTGCTTACCTCCAAACTGCCATATCTCGCGAACGGATTGACCAATCCGCAAAATTTCTGTTGCATCTGAAAGTAGAAACTCGCCCGATTACAACGGTATGCGTACTTTTCCCCTAGGCCGTTCTAGTTATGCTTGTCGAGCATCAGAACTGCGAAAATTTTGAGTTTCTCGAGCGTTTCTTACCTCCAAACTGCCATATCTCGCGAACGGATTGACCAATCCGTAAAATTTCTGTTGCATCTGAAAGTAGAAACTCGCCCGATTACAACGGTATGAGTACTTTTCCCCTAGGCCGTTCTAGTTATTCGTTTCGAGCATCAGAACTGCGAAAATTTTGAGTTTCTCAAGCGTTTCTTACCTCCAAACTGCCATATCTCGCGAACGGATTGACCAATCCGCAAAATTTCTGTTGCATCTGAAGGTAGAAACTCGCCCGATTACAACGGTGTGCGTACTTTTCCCCTAGGCCGTTCTAGTTATGCTTGTCGAGCGTCAGAACTGCGAAAATTTTGAGTTTCTCAAGCGTTTCTTACCTCCAAACTGCCATATCTCGCGAACGGATTGACCAATCCGCAAAATTTCTGTTGCATCTGAAAGTAGAAACTCGCCCGATTACAACTGTATGCGTACTTTTCCCCTAGCCCGTTCTAGTTATTCGTTTCGAGCAACAGAACTGCGAAAATTTTGAGTTTCTCAAGCGTTGCGTACCTCCAAACTGCCATATCTCGCGAACGGATTGACCAATCCGCAAAATTTCTGCTGCATCTGAAGGTAGAAATTCGCCCGATTACAACGGTATGCGTACTTTTCCCCTAGGCCGTTCTAGTTATTCGTTTCGAGCATCAGAACTGCGAAAATTTTGAGTTTCTCAAGCGTTTCTCACCTACAAACTGCCACATCTCGCGAACAGGTTGACCAATCCGCAAAATTTCTGTTGCATCTGAAAGTAGAAACTCGCCCGATTACAACGGTGTGGGTACTTTTCCCCTAGGCCGTTCTTGTTATTCGTTTCGAGCATCAGAACCGCGAAAATTTTGAGTTTCTCAAGCGTTTCTTACCTCCAAACTGCCATATCTCGCGAACGGATTGACCAATCCGCAAAATTTCTGTTGCATCTGAAAGTATAAACTCGCCCGATTACAACGGTATGCGTACTTTTCCCCTAGGTCGTTCTAGTTATTCGTTTCGAGCATCAGAACTGCGAAAATTTTGAGTTTCTCAAGCGTTTCTTACTTCCAAACTGCCATATCTCGCGAAAGGATTGACCAATCCGCAAAAATTCTGTTGCATCTGCAGGTCGAAACTCGCCCGATTACAACGGTATGCGTACTTTTCCCCTAGGCCGTTCTAGTTATTCGTTTCGAGCATCAGAACTGCGAAAATTTTGAGTTTCTCAAGCGTTGCTTACCTCCAAACTGCCATATCTCGCGAACGGATTGACCAATCCGCAAAATTTCTGTTGCATCTGAAAGTAGAAACTCGCCCGATTACAACGGTGTGCGTACTTTTCCCCTAGGCCGTTCTAGTTATGCTTGTCGAGCATCAGAACTGCGAAAATTTTGAGTTTCTCGAGCGTGTCTTACCTCCAAACTGCCATATCTCGCGAACGGATTGACCAATCCGCAAAATTTCTGTTGCATCTGAAAGTAGAAACTCGCCCGATTACAACACTATGCGTACTTTTCCCCTAGGCCGTTCTAGTTATTCGTTTCGAGCATCAGAACTGCGAAAATTTTGAGTTTCTCAAGCGTTTCTTACCTCCAACCTGCCATATCTCGCGAACGGATTGACCAATCCGCAAAATTTCTGTTGCATCTGAAAGTAGAAACTCGCCCGATTACAACGGTATGCGTAATTTTCCCCTAGGCCGTTCTAGTTATGCTTGTCGAGCGTCAGAACTGCGAAAATTTTGAGTTTCTCAAGCGTTTCTTACCTCCAAACTGCCATATCTCGCGAACGGATTGACCAATCCGCAAAATTTCTGTTGCATCTGAAAGTAGAAACTCGCCCGATTACAACTGTATGCGTACTTTTCCCCTAGCCCGTTCTAGTTATTCGTTTCGAGCAACAGAACTGCGAAAATTTTGAGTTTCTCAAGCGTTGCGTACCTCCAAACTGCCATATCTCGCGAACGGATTGACCAATCCGCAAAATTTCTGTTGCATCTGAAGGTAGAAATTCGCCCGATTACAACGGTATGCGTACTTTTCCCCTAGGCCGTTCTAGTTATTCGTTTCGAGCATCAGAACTGCGAAAATTTTGAGTTTCTCAAGCGTTTCTCACCTACAAACTGCCACATCTCGCGAACAGATTGACCAATCCGCAAAATTTCTGTTGCATCTGAAAGTAGAAACTCGCCCGATTACAACGGTGTGGGTACTTTTCCCCTAGGCCGTTCTTGTTATTCGTTTCGAGCATCAGAACCGCGAAAATTTTGAGTTTCTCAAGCGTTTCTTACCTCCAAACTGCCATATCTCGCGAACGGATTGCCAATCCGCAAAATTTCTGTTGCATCTGAAAGTATAAACTCGCCCGATTACAACGGTATGCGTACTTTTCCCCTAGGTCGTTATAGTTATTCGTTTCGAGCATCAGAACTGCGAAAATTTTGAGTTTCTCAAGCGTTTATCACGTACAAACTGCCACATCTCGCGAACGGATTGTCCAATCCGCAAAATTTCTGATGCATCTGAAAGTAGAAACTCGCCCGATTACAAGTGTATGCGTACTTTTCCCCTGGCCCGTTCTAGTTATTCGTTACGAGCAACAGAACTGCGAAATTTTGAGTTTCTCTTGCGTTGCTTACCTCCAAACTGCCATATCTCGCGAACGGATTGACCAATCCGCAAAATTTCTGTTGCATCTGAAAGTAGAAACTCGCCCGATTACAACGGTATGCGTACTTTTCCCCTGGGCCGTTCTAGTTATGCTTGTCGAGCATCAGAACTGCGAAAATTTTGAGTTTCTCGAGCGTTTCTTACCTCCAAACTGCCATATCTCGCGAACGGATTGACCAATCCGTAAAATTTCTGTTGCATCTGAAAGTAGAAACTCGCCCGATTACAACGGTATGAGTACTTTTCCCCTAGGCCGTTCTAGTTATTCGTTTCGAGCATCAGAACTGCGAAAATTTTGAGTTTCTCAAGCGTTTCTTACTTCCAAACTGCCATATCTCGCGAACGGATTGACCAATCCGCAAAATTTCTGTTGCATCTGAAGGTAGAAACTCGCCCGATTACAACGGTGTGCGTACTTTTCCCCTAGGCCGTTCTAGTTATGCTTGTCGAGCGTCAGAACTGCGAAAATTTTGAGTTTCTCAAGCGTTTCTTACCTCCAAACTGCCATATCTCGCGAACGGATTGACCAATCCGCAAAATTTCTGTTGCATCTGAAAGTAGAAACTCGGCCGATTACAACTGTATGCGTACTTTTCCCCTAGCCCGTTCTAGTTATTCGTTTCGAGCAACAGAACTGCGAAAATTTTGAGTTTCTCAAGCGTTGCGTACCTCCAAACTGCCATATCTCGCGAACGGATTGACCAATCCGCAAAATTTCTGTTGCATCTGAAGGTAGAAATTCGCCCGATTACAACGGTATGCGTACTTTTCCCCTAGGCCGTTCTAGTTATTCGTTTCGAGCATCAGAACTGCGAAAATTTTGAGTTTCTCAAGCGTTTCTCACCTACAAACTGCCACATCTCGCGAACAGATTGACCAATCCGCAAAATTTCTGTTGCATCTGAAAGTAGAAACTCGCCCGATTACAAGGGTGTGGGTACTTTTCCCCTAGGCCGTTCTTGTTATTCGTTTCGAGCATCAGAACTGCGAAAATTTTGAGTTTCTCAAGCGTTTCTTACCTCCAAACTGCCATATCTCGCGAACGGATTGACCAATCCGCAAAATTTCTGTTGCATCTGAAAGTATAAACTCGCCCGATTACAACGGTATGCGTACTTTTGCCCTAGGTCGTTCTAGTTATTCGTTTCGAGCATCAGAACTGCGAAAATTTTGAGTTTCTCAAGCGTTTCTTACTTCCAAACTGCCATATCTCGCGAAAGGATTGACCAATCCGCAAAAATTCTGTTGCATCTGCAGGTCGAAACTCGCCCGATTACAACGGTATGCGTACTTTTCCCCTAGGCCGTTCTAGTTATTCGTTTCGAGCATCAGAACTGCGAAAATTTTGAGTTTCTCAAGCGTTGCTTACCTCCAAACTGCCATATCTCGCGAACGGATTGACCAATCCGCAAAATTTCTGTTGCATCTGAAAGTAGAAACTCGCCCGATTACAACGGTGTGCGTACTTTTCCCCTAGGCCGTTCTAGTTATGCTTGTCGAGCATCAGAACTGCGAAAATTTTGAGTTTCTCGAGCGTGTCTTACCTCCAAACTGCCATATCTCGCGAACGGATTGACCAATCCGCAAAATTTCTGTTGCATCTGAAAGTAGAAACTCGCCCGATTACAACACTATGCGTACTTTTCCCCTAGGCCGTTCTAGTTATTCGTTTCGAGCATCAGAACTGCGAAAATTTTGAGTTTCTCAAGCGTTTCTTACCTCCAAACTGCCATATCTCGCGAACGGATTGACCAATCCGCAAAATTTCTGTTGCATCTGAAAGTAGAAACTCGCCCGATTACAACGGTATGCGTAATTTTCCCCTAGGCCGTTCTAGTTATGCTTGTCGAGCATCAGAACTGCGAAAATTTTGAGTTTCTCGAGCGTTTCTTACCTCCAAACTGCCATATCTCGCGAACGGATTGACCAATCCGTAAAATTTCTGTTGCATCTGAAAGTAGAAACTCGCCCGATTACAACGGTATGAGTACTTTTCCCCTAGGCCGTTCTAGTTATTCGTTTCGAGCATCAGAACTGCGAAAATTTTGAGTTTCTCAAGCGTTTCTTACTTCCAAACTGCCATATCTCGCGAACGGATTGACCAATCCGCAAAATTTCTGTTGCATCTGAAGGTAGAAACTCGCCCGATTACAACGGTGTGCGTACTTTTCCCCTAGGCCGTTCTAGTTATGCTTGTCGAGCGTCAGAACTGCGAAAATTTTGAGTTTCTCAAGCGTTTCTTACCTCCAAACTGCCATATCTCGCGAACGGATTGACCAATCCGCAAAATTTCTGTTGCATCTGAAAGTAGAAACTCGCCCGATTACAACGGTGTGGGTACTTTTCCCCTAGGCCGTTCTTGTTATTCGTTTCGAGCATCAGAACCGCGAAAATTTTGAGTTTCTCAAGCGTTTCTTACCTCCAAACTGCCATATCTCGCGAACGGATTGCCAATCCGCAAAATTTCTGTTGCATCTGAAAGTATAAACTCGCCCGATTACAACGGTATGCGTACTTTTCCCCTAGGTCGTTATAGTTATTCGTTTCGAGCATCAGAACTGCGAAAATTTTGAGTTTCTCAAGCGTTTATCACGTACAAACTGCCACATCTCGCGAACGGATTGTCCAATCCGCAAAATTTCTGATGCATCTGAAAGTAGAAACTCGCCCGATTACAAGTGTATGCGTACTTTTCCCCTGGCCCGTTCTAGTTATTCGTTACGAGCAACAGAACTGCGAAATTTTGAGTTTCTCTTGCGTTGCTTACCTCCAAACTGCCATATCTCGCGAACGGATTGACCAATCCGCAAAATTTCTGTTGCATCTGAAAGTAGAAACTCGCCCGATTACAACGGTATGCGTACTTTTCCCCTAGGCCGTTCTAGTTATGCTTGTCGAGCATCAGAACTGCGAAAATTTTGAGTTTCTCGAGCGTTTCTTACCTCCAAACTGCCATATCTCGCGAACGGATTGACCAATCCGTAAAATTTCTGTTGCATCTGAAAGTAGAAACTCGCCCGATTACAACGGTATGAGTACTTTTCCCCTAGGCCGTTCTAGTTATTCGTTTCGAGCATCAGAACTGCGAAAATTTTGAGTTTCTCAAGCGTTTCTTACTTCCAAACTGCCATATCTCGCGAACGGATTGACCAATCCGCAAAATTTCTGTTGCATCTGAAGGTAGAAACTCGCCCGATTACAACGGTGTGCGTACTTTTCCCCTAGGCCGTTCTAGTTATGCTTGTCGAGCGTCAGAACTGCGAAAATTTTGAGTTTCTCAAGCGTTTCTTACCTCCAAACTGCCATATCTCGCGAACGGATTGACCAATCCGCAAAATTTCTGTTGCATCTGAAAGTAGAAACTCGGCCGATTACAACTGTATGCGTACTTTTCCCCTAGCCCGTTCTAGTTATTCGTTTCGAGCAACAGAACTGCGAAAATTTTGAGTTTCTCAAGCGTTGCGTACTTCCAAACTGCCATATCTCGCGAACGGATTGACCAATCCGCAAAATTTCTGTTGCATCTGAAGGTAGAAATTCGCCCGATTACAACGGTATGCGTACTTTTCCCCTAGGTCGTTATAGTTATTCGTTTCGAGCATCAGAACTGCGAAAATTTTGAGTTTCTCAAGCGTTTATCACGTACAAACTGCCACATCTCGCGAACGGATTGTCCAATCCGCAAAATTTCTGATGCATCTGAAAGTAGAAACTCGCCCGATTACAAGTGTATGCGTACTTTTCCCCTGGCCCGTTCTAGTTATTCGTTACGAGCAACAGAACTGCGAAATTTTGAGTTTCTCTTGCGTTGCTTACCTCCAAACTGCCATATCTCGCGAACGGATTGACCAATCCGCAAAATTTCTGTTGCATCTGAAAGTAGAAACTCGCCCGATTACAACGGTATGCGTACTTTTCCCCTAGGCCGTTCTAGTTATGCTTGTCGAGCATCAGAACTGCGAAAATTTTGAGTTTCTCGAGCGTTTCTTACCTCCAAACTGCCATATCTCGCGAACGGATTGACCAATCCGTAAAATTTCTGTTGCATCTGAAAGTAGAAACTCGCCCGATTACAACGGTATGAGTACTTTTCCCCTAGGCCGTTCTAGTTATTCGTTTCGAGCATCAGAACTGCGAAAATTTTGAGTTTCTCAAGCGTTTCTTACTTCCAAACTGCCATATCTCGCGAACGGATTGACCAATCCGCAAAATTTCTGTTGCATCTGAAGGTAGAAACTCGCCCGATTACAACGGTGTGCGTACTTTTCCCCTAGGCCGTTCTAGTTATGCTTGTCGAGCGTCAGAACTGCGAAAATTTTGAGTTTCTCAAGCGTTTCTTACCTCCAAACTGCCATATCTCGCGAACGGATTGACCAATCCGCAAAATTTCTGTTGCATCTGAAAGTAGAAACTCGGCCGATTACAACTGTATGCGTACTTTTCCCCTAGCCCGTTCTAGTTATTCGTTTCGAGCAACAGAACTGCGAAAATTTTGAGTTTCTCAAGCGTTGCGTACCTCCAAACTGCCATATCTCGCGAACGGATTGACCAATCCGCAAAATTTCTGTTGCATCTGAAGGTAGAAATTCGCCCGATTACAACGGTATGCGTACTTTTCCCCTAGGCCGTTCTAGTTATTCGTTTCGAGCATCAGAACTGCGAAAATTTTGAGTTTCTCAAGCGTTTCTCACCTACAAACTGCCACATCTCGCGAACAGATTGACCAATCCGCAAAATTTCTGTTGCATCTGAAAGTAGAAACTCGCCCGATTACAAGGGTGTGGGTACTTTTCCCCTAGGCCGTTCTTGTTATTCGTTTCGAGCATCAGAACTGCGAAAATTTTGAGTTTCTCAAGCGTTTCTTACCTCCAAACTGCCATATCTCGCGAACGGATTGACCAATCCGCAAAATTTCTGTTGCATCTGAAAGTATAAACTCGCCCGATTACAACGGTATGCGTACTTTTGCCCTAGGTCGTTCTAGTTATTCGTTTCGAGCATCAGAACTGCGAAAATTTTGAGTTTCTCAAGCGTTTCTTACTTCCAAACTGCCATATCTCGCGAAAGGATTGACCAATCCGCAAAAATTCTGTTGCATCTGCAGGTCGAAACTCGCCCGATTACAACGGTATGCGTACTTTTCCCCTAGGCCGTTCTAGTTATTCGTTTCGAGCATCAGAACTGCGAAAATTTTGAGTTTCTCAAGCGTTGCTTACCTCCAAACTGCCATATCTCGCGAACGGATTGACCAATCCGCAAAATTTCTGTTGCATCTGAAAGTAGAAACTCGCCCGATTACAACGGTGTGCGTACTTTTCCCCTAGGCCGTTCTAGTTATGCTTGTCGAGCATCAGAACTGCGAAAATTTTGAGTTTCTCGAGCGTGTCTTACCTCCAAACTGCCATATCTCGCGAACGGATTGACCAATCCGCAAAATTTCTGTTGCATCTGAAAGTATAAACTCGCCCGATTACAACGGTATGCGTACTTTTCCCCTAGGCCGTTCTAGTTATGCTTGTCGAGCGTCAGAACTGCGAAAATTTTGAGTTTCTCAAGCGTTTCTTACCTCCAAACTGCCATATCTCGCGAACGGATTGACCAATCCGCAAAATTTCTGTTGCATCTGAAAGTAGAAACTCGGCCGATTACAACTGTATGCGTACTTTTCCCCTAGCCCGTTCTAGTTATTCGTTTCGAGCAACAGAACTGCGAAAATTTTGAGTTTCTCAAGCGTTGCGTACCTCCAAACTGCCATATCTCGCGAACGGATTGACCAATCCGCAAAATTTCTGTTGCATCTGAAGGTAGAAATTCGCCCGATTACAACGGTATGCGTACTTTTCCCCTAGGCCGTTCTAGTTATTCGTTTCGAGCATCAGAACTGCGAAAATTTTGAGTTTCTCAAGCGTTTCTCACCTACAAACTGCCACATCTCGCGAACAGATTGACCAATCCGCAAAATTTCTGTTGCATCTGAAAGTAGAAACTCGCCCGATTACAAGGGTGTGGGTACTTTTCCCCTAGGCCGTTCTTGTTATTCGTTTCGAGCATCAGAACTGCGAAAATTTTGAGTTTCTCAAGCGTTTCTTACCTCCAAACTGCCATATCTCGCGAACGGATTGACCAATCCGCAAAATTTCTGTTGCATCTGAAAGTATAAACTCGCCCGATTACAACGGTATGCGTACTTTTGCCCTAGGTCGTTCTAGTTATTCGTTTCGAGCATCAGAACTGCGAAAATTTTGAGTTTCTCAAGCGTTTCTTACTTCCAAACTGCCATATCTCGCGAAAGGATTGACCAATCCGCAAAAATTCTGTTGCATCTGCAGGTCGAAACTCGCCCGATTACAACGGTATGCGTACTTTTCCCCTAGGCCGTTCTAGTTATTCGTTTCGAGCATCAGAACTGCGAAAATTTTGAGTTTCTCAAGCGTTGCTTACCTCCAAACTGCCATATCTCGCGAACGGATTGACCAATCCGCAAAATTTCTGTTGCATCTGAAAGTAGAAACTCGCCCGATTACAACGGTGTGCGTACTTTTCCCCTAGGCCGTTCTAGTTATGCTTGTCGAGCATCAGAACTGCGAAAATTTTGAGTTTCTCGAGCGTGTCTTACCTCCAAACTGCCATATCTCGCGAACGGATTGACCAATCCGCAAAATTTCTGTTGCATCTGAAAGTAGAAACTCGCCCGATTACAACACTATGCGTACTTTTCCCCTAGGCCGTTCTAGTTATTCGTTTCGAGCATCAGAACTGCGAAAATTTTGAGTTTCTCAAGCGTTTCTTACCTCCAAACTGCCATATCTCGCGAACGGATTGACCAATCCGCAAAATTTCTGTTGCATCTGAAAGTAGAAACTCGCCCGATTACAACGGTATGCGTAATTTTCCCCTAGGCCGTTCTAGTTATGCTTGTCGAGCGTCAGAACTGCGAAAATTTTGAGTTTCTCAAGCGTTTCTTACCTCCAAACTGCCATATCTCGCGAACGGATTGACCAATCCGCAAAATTTCTGTTGCATCTGAAAGTAGAAACTCGCCCGATTACAACTGTATGCGTACTTTTCCCCTAGCCCGTTCTAGTTATTCGTTTCGAGCAACAGAACTGCGAAAAATTTGAGTTTCTCAAGCGTTGCGTACCTCCAAACTGCCATATCTCGCGAACGGATTGACCAATCCGCAAAATTTCTGTTGCATCTGAAGGTAGAAATTCGCCCGATTACAACGGTATGCGTACTTTTCCCCTAGGCCGTTCTAGTTATTCGTTTCGAGCATCAGAACTGCGAAAATTTTGAGTTTCTCAAGCGTCCTTACCTCCAAACTGCCATATCTCGCGAACGGATTGACCAATCCGCAAAATTTCTGTTGCATCTGAAAGTAGAAACTCGCCCGATTACAACTGTATGCGTACTTTTCCCCTAGCCCGTTCTAGTTATTCGTTTCGAGCAACAGAACTGCGAAAATTTTGAGTTTCTCAAGCGTTGCGTACCTCCAAACTGCCATATCTCGCGAACGGATTGACCAATCCGCAAAATTTCTGTTGCATCTGAAGGTAGAAATTCGCCCGATTACAACGGTATGCGTACTTTTCCCCTAGGCCGTTCTAGTTATTCGTTTCGAGCATCAGAACTGCGAAAATTTTGAGTTTCTCAAGCGTTTCTCACCTACAAACTGCCACATCTCGCGAACAGATTGACCAATCCGCAAAATTTCTGTTGCATCTGAAAGTAGAAACTCGCCCGATTACAACGGTGTTGGTACTTTTCCCCTAGGCCGTTCTTGTTATTCGTTTCGAGCATCAGAACCGCGAAAATTTTGAGTTTCTCAAGCGTTTCTTACCTCCAAACTGCCATATCTCGCGAACGGATTGACCAATCCGCAAAATTTCTGTTGCATCTGAAAGTATAAACTCGCCCGATTACAACGGTATGCGTACTTTTCCCCTAGGTCGTTCTAGTTATTCGTTTCGAGCATCAGAACTGCGAAAATTTTGAGTTTCTCAAGCGTTTCTTACTTCCAAACTGCCATATCTCGCGAAAGGATTGACCAATCCGCAAAATTTCTGTTGCATCTGCAGGTCGAAACTCGCCCGATTACAACGGTATGCGTACTTTTCCCCTAGGCCGTTCTAGTTATTCGTTTCGAGCATCAGAACTGCGAAAATTTTGAGTTTCTCAAGCGTTTCTTACCTCCATACTGCCATATCTCGCGAACGGATTGACCAATCCGCAAAATTTCTATTGCATCTGAAAGTAGAAATTCGCCCGATTCCAACGGTATGCGTACTTTTCCCCTAGGCCGTTCTAGATATTCGTTTCGAGCATCAGAACTGCGAAAATTTTGAGTTTCTCAAGCGTTTCTCACGTACAAACTGCCACATCTCGCGAACGGATTGTCCAATCCGCAAAATTTCTGATGCATCTGAAAGTAGAAACTCGCCCGATTACAACGGTATGCGTACTTTTCCCCTAGGCCGCCCTAGTTATTCGTTTCGAGCATCAGAACTGCGAAAATTTTGAGTTTCTCAAGCGTTTCTTACCTCCAAACTGCCATATCTCGCGAACGGATTGACCAATCCGCAAAATTTCTGTTGCATCTGAAAGTAGAAACTCGCCCGATTACAACGGTATGCGTACTTTTCCCCTAGCCCGTTCTAGTTATTCGTTTCGAGCAGCAGAACTGTGAAAATTTTGAGTTTTTCAAGCGTTGCTTACCTCCAAACTGCCATATCTCGCGAACGGATTGACCAATCCGCAAAATTTCTGTTGCAATCTGAAAGTAGAAACTCGCCCGATTACAACGGTGTGCGTACTTTTCCCCTGGGCCGCTCTAGTTATGCTTGTCGAGCATCAGAACTGCGAAAATTTTGAGTTTCTCGAGCGTTTCTTACCTCCAAACTGCCATATCTCGCGAACGGATTGACCAATCCGCAAAATTTCTGTTGCATCTGAAAGTAGAAACTCTCCCGATAACAACACTATGCGTACTTTTCCCCTAGGCCGTTCTAGTTATTCGTTTCGAGCATCAGAACTGCGAAAATTTTGAGTTTCTCAAGCGTTTCTTACTTCCAAACTGCCATATCTCGCGAACGGATTGACCAATCCGCAAAATTTCTGTTGCATCTGAAGGTAGAAACTCGCCCGATTACAACGGTATGCGTACTTTTCCCCTAGGCCGTTCTAGTTATTCGTTTCGAGCATCAGAACTGCGAAAATTTTGAGTTTCTCATGCGTTTCTCACCTACAAACTGCCACATCTCGCGAACAGATTGACCAATCCGCAAAATTTCTGTTGCATCTGAAAGTAGAAACTCGCCCAATTACAACGGTGTGGGTACTTTTCCCCTAGGCCGTTCTTGTTATTCGTTTCGAGCATCAGAACCGCGAAAATTTTGAGTTTCTCAAGCGTTTCTTACCTCCAAACTGCCATATCTCGCGAACGGATTGACCAATCCGCAAAATTTCTGTTGCATCTGAAAGTATGAACTCGCCCGATTACAACGGTATGCGTACTTTTCCCCTAGGGCGTTCTAGTTATTCGTTTCGAGCATCAGAACTGCAAAAATTTTGAGTTTCTCAAGCGTTTCTTACTTCCAAACTGCCATATCACGCGAAAGGATTGGCCAATCTGCAAAATTTCTGTTGCATCTGCAGGTCGAAACTCGCCCGATTACAACGGTATGCGTACTTTTCCCCTAGGCCGTTCTAGTTATGCTTGTCGAGCGTCAGAACTGCGAAAATTTTGAGTTTCTCGAGCGTTTCTTACCTCCAAACTGCCATATCTCGCGAACGGATTGACCAATCCGCAAAATTTCTGTTGCATCTGAAAGTAGAAACTCGCCCGATTGCAACGGTATGCGTACTTTTCCCCTAGGCCGTTCTTGTTATTCGTTTCGAGCATCAGAACTGCGAAAATTTTGAGTTTCTCAAGCGTATCTTACATCCAAACTGCCATATCTCGCGAACGGATTGACCAATCCGCAAAATTTCTGTTGCATCTGAAAGTAGAAACTCGCCCGATTACAACGGTATGCGTACTTTTCCCCTAGCCCGTTCTAGTTATTCGTTTCGAGCAACAGAACTGCGAAAATTTTGAGTTTCTCAAGCGTTGCTTACCTCCAAACTGCCCTATCTCGCAAACGGATTGACCAATCCGCAAAATTTCTGTCGCATCTGAAAGTAGAAACTCGCCCGATTACAACGGTGTGCGTACTTTTCCCCTAGGCCGTTCTAGTTATGCTTGTCGAGCATCAGAACTGCGAAAATTTTGAGTTTCTCGAGCGTTTCTTACCTCCAAACTGCCATATCTCGCGAACGGATTGACCAATCCGCAAAATTTCTGTTGCATCTGAAAGTAGAAACTCGCCCGATTACAACACTATGCGTACTTTTCCCCTAGGCCGTTCTAGTTTTGCTTGTCGAGCGTCAGAACTGCGAAAATTTTGAGTTTCTCAAGCGTTTCTTACCTCCAAACTGCCATATCTCGCGAACGGATTGACCAATCCGCAAAATTTCTGTTGCATCTGAAAGTAGAAACTCGCCCGATTGCAACGGTATGCGTACTTTTCCCCTAGGCCGTTCTTGTTATTCGTTTCGAGCATCAGAACTGCGAAAATTTTGAGTTTCTCAAGCGTTTCTTACCTCCAAACTGCCATATCTCGCGAACGGATTGACCAATCCTCAAAATTTCTGTTGCATCTGAAAGTAGAAACTCGCCCGATTGCAACGGTATACGTACTTTTCCCCTAGGCCGTTCTTGTTATTCGTTTCGAGCATCAGAACTGCGAAAATTTTGAGTTTCTCAAGCGTTTCTTACATCCAAACTGCCATATCTCGCGAACGGATTGACCAATCCGCAAAATTTCTGTTGCATCTGAAAGTAGAAACTCGCCCGATTACAACGGTATGCGTACTTTTCCCCTAGCCCGTTCTAGTTATTCGTTTCGAGCAACAGAACTGCGAAAATTTTGAGTTTCTCTAGCGTTGCTTACCTCCAAACTGCCCTATCTCGCAAACGGATTGACCAATCCGCAAAATTTCTGTCGCATCTGAAAGTAGAAACTCGCCCGATTACAACGGTGTGCGTACTTTTCCCCTAGGCCGTTCTAGTTATGCTTGTCGAGCATCAGAACTGCGAAAATTTTGAGTTTCTCGAGCGTTTCTTACCTCCAAACTGCCATATCTCGCGAACGGATTGACCAATCCGCAAAATTTCTGTTGCATCTGAAAGTAGAAACTCGCCCGATTACAACACTATGCGTACTTTTCCCCTAGGCCGTTCTAGTTTTGCTTGTCGAGCGTCAGAACTGCGAAAATTTTGAGTTTCTCAAGCGTTTCTTACCTCCAAACTGCCATATCTCGCGAACGGATTGACCAATCCGCAAAATTTCTGTTGCATCTGAAAGTAGAAACTCGCCCGATTGCAACGGTATGCGTACTTTTCCCCTAGGCAGTTCTTGTTATTCGTTTCGAGCATCAGAACTGCGAAAATTTTGAGTTTCTCAAGCGTTTCTTACCTCCAAACTGCTATATCTCGCGAACGGATTGACCAATCCGCAAAATTTCTGTTGCATCTGAAAGTAGAAACTCGCCCGATTACAACGGTATGCGTACTTTTCCTCTAGGCCGTTCTAGTTATTCGTTTCGAGCATCAGAACTGTGAAAATTTTGAGTTTCTCAAGCGTTTCTTACCTCCAAACTGCAATATCTCGCGAACGGATTGACCAATCCGCAAAATTTCTGTTGCATCTGAAAGTAGAAACTCGCCCGATTACAACGGTGTGCGTACTTTTCCCCTAGGCCGTTCTAGTTATGCTTTTCGAGCGTCAGAACTGCGAAAATTTTGAGTTTCTCAAGCGTTTCTTACCTCCAAACTGCCATATCTCGCGAACGGATTGACCAATCCGCAAAATTTCTGTTGCATCTGAAAGTAGAAACTCGCCCGATTACAACGGTATGCGTACTTTTCCTCTAGGCCGTTCTAGTTATTCGTTTCGAGCATCAGAACTGCGAAAATTTTGAGTTTCTCAAGCGTTTCTTACTTCCAAACTGCCATATCTCGCGAACGGATTGACCAATCCGCAAAATTTCTGTTGCATCTGAAGGTAGAAACTCGCCCGATTACAACGGTATGCGTACTTTTCCCCTAGGCCGTTCTAGTTATTCGTTTCGAGCATCAGAACTGCGAAAATTTTGAGTTTCTCAAGCGTTTCTCACCTACAAACTGCCACATCTCGCGAACAGATTGACCAATCCGCAAAATTTCTGTTGCATCTGAAAGTAGAAACTCGCCCAATTACAACGGTGTGGGTACTTTTCCCCTAGGCCGTTCTTGTTATTCGTTTCGAGCATCAGAACCGCGAAAATTTTGAGTTTCTCAAGCGTTTCTTACCTCCAAACTGCCATATCTCGCGAACGGATTGACCAATCCGCAAAATTTCTGTTGCATCTGAAAGTATAAACTCGCCCGATTACAACGGTATGCGTACTTTTCCCCTAGGGCGTTCTAGTTATTCGTTTCGAGCATCAGAACTGCGAAAATTTTGAGTTTCTCAAGCGTTTCTTACTTCCAAACTGCCATATCACGCGAAAGGATTGGCCAATCTGCAAAATTTCTGTTGCATCTGCAGGTCGAAACTCGCCCGATTACAACGGTATGCGTACTTTTCCCCTAGGCCGTTCTAGTTATGCTTGTCGAGCGTCAGAACTGCGAAAATTTTGAGTTTCTCGAGCGTTTCTTACCTCCAAACTGCCATATCTCGCGAACGGATTGACCAATCCGCAAAATTTCTGTTGCATCTGAAAGTAGAAACTCGCCCGATTACAACACTATGCGTACTTTTCCCCTAGGCCGTTCTAGTTTTGCTTGTCGAGCGTCAGAACTGCGAAAATTTTGAGTTTCTCAAGCGTTTCTTACCTCCAAACTGCCATATCTCGCGAACGGATTGACCAATCCGCAAAATTTCTGTTGCATCTGAAAGTAGAAACTCGCCCGATTGCAACGGTATGCGTACTTTTCCCCTAGGCCGTTCTTGTTATTCGTTTCGAGCATCAGAACTGCGAAAATTTTGAGTTTCTCAAGCGTATCTTACATCCAAACTGCCATATCTCGCGAACGGATTGACCAATCCGCAAAATTTCTGTTGCATCTGAAAGTAGAAACTCGCCCGATTACAACGGTATGCGTACTTTTCCCCTAGCCCGTTCTAGTTATTCGTTTCGAGCAACAGAACTGCGAAAATTTTGAGTTTCTCAAGCGTTTCTTACCTCCAAACTGCCCTATCTCGCAAACGGATTGACCAATCCGCAAAATTTCTGTCGCATCTGAAAGTAGAAACTCGCCCGATTACAACGGTGTGCGTACTTTTCCCCTAGGCCGTTCTAGTTATGCTTGTCGAGCATCAGAACTGCGAAAATTTTGAGTTTCTCGAGCGTTTCTTACCTCCAAACTGCCATATCTCGCGAACGGATTGACCAATCCGCAAAATTTCTGTTGCATCTGAAAGTAGAAACTCGCCCGATTACAACACTATGCGTACTTTTCCCCTAGGCCGTTCTAGTTTTGCTTGTCGAGCGTCAGAACTGCGAAAATTTTGAGTTTCTCAAGCGTTTCTTACCTCCAAACTGCCATATCTCGCGAACGGATTGACCAATCCGCAAAATTTCTGTTGCATCTGAAAGTAGAAACTCGCCCGATTGCAACGGTATGCGTACTTTTCCCCTAGGCCGTTCTTGTTATTCGTTTCGAGCATCAGAACTGCGAAAATTTTGAGTTTCTCAAGCGTTTCTTACCTCCAAACTGCCATATCTCGCGAACGGATTGACCAATCCTCAAAATTTCTGTTGCATCTGAAAGTAGAAACTCGCCCGATTGCAACGGTATACGTACTTTTCCCCTAGGCCGTTCTTGTTATTCGTTTCGAGCATCAGAACTGCGAAAATTTTGAGTTTCTCAAGCGTTTCTTACATCCAAACTGCCATATCTCGCGAACGGATTGACCAATCCGCAAAATTTCTGTTGCATCTGAAAGTAGAAACTCGCCCGATTACAACGGTATGCGTACTTTTCCCCTAGCCCGTTCTAGTTATTCGTTTCGAGCAACAGAACTGCGAAAATTTTGAGTTTCTCTAGCGTTGCTTACCTCCAAACTGCCCTATCTCGCAAACGGATTGACCAATCCGCAAAATTTCTGTCGCATCTGAAAGTAGAAACTCGCCCGATTACAACGGTGTGCGTACTTTTCCCCTAGGCCGTTCTAGTTATGCTTGTCGAGCATCAGAACTGCGAAAATTTTGAGTTTCTCGAGCGTTTCTTACCTCCAAACTGCCATATCTCGCGAACGGATTGACCAATCCGCAAAATTTCTGTTGCATCTGAAAGTAGAAACTCGCCCGATTACAACACTATGCGTACTTTTCCCCTAGGCCGTTCTAGTTTTGCTTGTCGAGCGTCAGAACTGCGAAAATTTTGAGTTTCTCAAGCGTTTCTTACCTCCAAACTGCCATATCTCGCGAACGGATTGACCAATCCGCAAAATTTCTGTTGCATCTGAAAGTAGAAACTCGCCCGATTGCAACGGTATGCGTACTTTTCCCCTAGGCCGTTCTTGTTATTCGTTTCGAGCATCAGAACTGCGAAAATTTTGAGTTTCTCAAGCGTTTCTTACATCCAAACTGCCATATCTCGCGAACGGATTGACCAATCCGCAAAATTTCTGTTGCATCTGAAAGTAGAAACTCGCCCGATTACAACGGTATGCGTACTTTTCCCCTAGCCCGTTCTAGTTATTCGTTTCGAGCAACAGAACTGCGAAAATTTTGAGTTTCTCTAGCGTTGCTTACCTCCAAACTGCCCTATCTCGCAAACGGATTGACCAATCCGCAAAATTTCTGTCGCATCTGAAAGTAGAAACTCGCCCGATTACAACGGTGTGCGTACTTTTCCCCTAGGCCGTTCTAGTTATGCTTGTCGAGCATCAGAACTGCGAAAATTTTGAGTTTCTCGAGCGTTTCTTACCTCCAAACTGCCATATCTCGCGAACGGATTGACCAATCCGCAAAATTTCTGTTGCATCTGAAAGTAGAAACTCGCCCGATTACAACACTATGCGTACTTTTCCCCTAGGCCGTTCTAGTTTTGCTTGTCGAGCGTCAGAACTGCGAAAATTTTGAGTTTCTCAAGCGTTTCTTACCTCCAAACTGCCATATCTCGCGAACGGATTGACCAATCCGCAAAATTTCTGTTGCATCTGAAAGTAGAAACTCGCCCGATTGCAACGGTATGCGTACTTTTCCCCTAGGCCGTTCTTGTTATTCGTTTCGAGCATCAGAACTGCGAAAATTTTGAGTTTCTCAAGCGTTTCTTACCTCCAAACTGCTATATCTCGCGAACGGATTGACCAATCCGCAAAATTTCTGTTGCATCTGAAAGTAGAAACTAGCCCGATTACAACGGTATGCGTACTTTTCCTCTAGGCCGTTCTAGTTATTCGTTTCGAGCATCAGAACTGTGAAAATTTTGAGTTTCTCAAGCGTTTCTTACCTCCAAACTGCAATATCTCGCGAACGGATTGACCAATCCGCAAAATTTCTGTTGCATCTGAAAGTAGAAACTCGCCCGATTACAACGGTATGCGTACTTTTCCCCTAGCCCGTTCTAGTTATTCGTTTCGAGCAACAGAACTGCGAAAATTTTGAGTTTCTCTAGCGTTGCTTACCTCCAAACTGCCCTATCTCGCAAACGGATTGACCAATCCGCAAAATTTCTGTCGCATCTGAAAGTAGAAACTCGCCCGATTACAACGGTGTGCGTACTTTTCCCCTAGGCCGTTCTAGTTATGCTTGTCGAGCATCAGAACTGCGAAAATTTTGAGTTTCTCGAGCGTTTCTTACCTCCAAACTGCCATATCTCGCGAACGGATTGACCAATCCGCAAAATTTCTGTTGCATCTGAAAGTAGAAACTCGCCCGATTACAACACTATGCGTACTTTTCCCCTAGGCCGTTCTAGTTTTGCTTGTCGAGCGTCAGAACTGCGAAAATTTTGAGTTTCTCAAGCGTTTCTTACCTCCAAACTGCCATATCTCGCGAACGGATTGACCAATCCGCAAAATTTCTGTTGCATCTGAAAGTAGAAACTCGCCCGATTGCAACGGTATGCGTACTTTTCCCCTAGGCCGTTCTTGTTATTCGTTTCGAGCATCAGAACTGCGAAAATTTTGAGTTTCTCAAGCGTTTCTTACATCCAAACTGCCATATCTCGCGAACGGATTGACCAATCCGCAAAATTTCTGTTGCATCTGAAAGTAGAAACTCGCCCGATTACAACGGTATGCGTACTTTTCCCCTAGCCCGTTCTAGTTATTCGTTTCGAGCAACAGAACTGCGAAAATTTTGAGTTTCTCTAGCGTTGCTTACCTCCAAACTGCCCTATCTCGCAAACGGATTGACCAATCCGCAAAATTTCTGTCGCATCTGAAAGTAGAAACTCGCCCGATTACAACGGTGTGCGTACTTTTCCCCTAGGCCGTTCTAGTTATGCTTGTCGAGCATCAGAACTGCGAAAATTTTGAGTTTCTCGAGCGTTTCTTACCTCCAAACTGCCATATCTCGCGAACGGATTGACCAATCCGCAAAATTTCTGTTGCATCTGAAAGTAGAAACTCGCCCGATTACAACACTATGCGTACTTTTCCCCTAGGCCGTTCTAGTTTTGCTTGTCGAGCGTCAGAACTGCGAAAATTTTGAGTTTCTCAAGCGTTTCTTACCTCCAAACTGCCATATCTCGCGAACGGATTGACCAATCCGCAAAATTTCTGTTGCATCTGAAAGTAGAAACTCGCCCGATTGCAACGGTATGCGTACTTTTCCCCTAGGCCGTTCTTGTTATTCGTTTCGAGCATCAGAACTGCGAAAATTTTGAGTTTCTCAAGCGTTTCTTACCTCCAAACTGCTATATCTCGCGAACGGATTGACCAATCCGCAAAATTTCTGTTGCATCTGAAAGTAGAAACTCGCCCGATTACAACGGTATGCGTACTTTTCCTCTAGGCCGTTCTAGTTATTCGTTTCGAGCATCAGAACTGTGAAAATTTTGAGTTTCTCAAGCGTTTCTTACCTCCAAACTGCAATATCTCGCGAACGGATTGACCAATCCGCAAAATTTCTGTTGCATCTGAAAGTAGAAACTCGCCCGATTACAACGGTGTGCGTACTTTTCCCCTAGGCCGTTCTAGTTATGCTTGTCGAGCGTCAGAACTGCGAAAATTTTGAGTTTCTCAAGCGTTTCTTACCTCCAAACTGCCATATCTCGCGAACGGATTGACCAATCCGCAAAATTTCTGTTGCATCTGAAAGTAGAAACTCGCCCGATTGCAACGGTATGCGTACTTTTCCCCTAGGCCGTTCTTGTTATTCGTTTCGAGCATCAGAACCGCGAAAATTTTGAGTTTCTCAAGCGTTTCTTACTTCCAAACTGCCATATCTCGCGAACGGATTGACCAATCCGCAAAATTTCTGTTGCATCTGAAGGTAGAAACTCGCCCGATTACAACGGTATGCGTACTTTTCCCCTAGGCCGTTCTCGTTATGCTTGTCGAGCGTCAGAACTGCGAAAATTTTGAGTTTCTCAAGCGTTTCTTACCTCCAAACTGCCATATCTCGCGAACGGATTGACCAATCCGCAAAATTAATGTTGCATCTGAAAGTAGAAACTCGCCCGATTGCAACGGTATGCGTACTTTTCCCCTAGGCCGTTCTTGTTATTCGTTTCGAGCATCAGAACCGCGAAAATTTTGAGTTTCTCAAGCGTTTCTTACATCCAAACTGCCATATCTCGTGAACGGATTGACCAATCCGCAAAATTTCTGTTGCATCTGAAAGTAGAAACTCGCCCGATTACAACGGTATGCGTACTTTTCCCCTAGGCCGTTCTAGTTATTCGTTTCGAGCATCAGAACTGCGAAAATTTTGAGTTTCTCAAGCGTTTCTTACATCCAAACTGCCATATCTCGCGAACGGATTGACCAATCCGCAAAATTTCTGTTGCATCTGAAAGTAGAAACTCGCCCGATTACAACGGTATGCGTACTTTTCCCCTAGCCCCTTCTAGTTATTCGTTTCGAGCAACAGAACTGCGAAAATTTTGAGTTTTTCAAGCGTTGCTTACCTCCAAGCTGCCATATCTCGCGAACGGATTGACCAATCCGCAAAATTTCTGTTGCATCTGAAAGTAGAAACTCGCCCGATTACAACGGTATGCGTACTTTTCCTCTAGGCCGTTCTAGTTATTCGTTTCGAGCATCAGAACTGTGAAAATTTTGAGTTTCTCAAGCGTTTCTTACCTCCAAACTGCAATATCTCGCGAACGGATTGACCAATCCGCAAAATTTCTGTTGCATCTGAAAGTAGAAACTCGCCCGATTACAACGGTGTGCGTACTTTTCCCCTAGGCCGTTCTAGTTATGCTTGTCGAGCGTCAGAACTGCGAAAATTTTGAGTTTCTCAAGCGTTTCTTACCTCCAAACTGCCATATCTCGCGAACGGATTGACCAATCCGCAAAATTTCTGTTGCATCTGAAAGTAGAAACTCGCCCGATTACAACGGTATGCGTACTTTTCCTCTAGGCCGTTCTAGTTATTCGTTTCGAGCATCAGAACTGCGAAAATTTTGAGTTTCTCAAGCGTTTCTTACTTCCAAACTGCCATATCTCGCGAACGGATTGACCAATCCGCAAAATTTCTGTTGCATCTGAAGGTAGAAACTCGCCCGATTACAACGGTATGCGTACTTTTCCCCTAGGCCGTTCTAGTTATTCGTTTCGAGCATCAGAACTGCGAAAATTTTGAGTTTCTCAAGCGTTTCTCACCTACAAACTGCCACATCTCGCGAACAGATTGACCAATCCGCAAAATTTCTGTTGCATCTGAAAGTAGAAACTCGCCCAATTACAACGGTGTGGGTACTTTTCCCCTAGGCCGTTCTTGTTATTCGTTTCGAGCATCAGAACCGCGAAAATTTTGAGTTTCTCAAGCGTTTCTTACCTCCAAACTGCCATATCTCGCGAACGGATTGACCAATCCGCAAAATTTCTGTTGCATCTGAAAGTATAAACTCGCCCGATTACAACGGTATGCGTACTTTTCCCCTAGGGCGTTCTAGTTATTCGTTTCGAGCATCAGAACTGCGAAAATTTTGAGTTTCTCAAGCGTTTCTTACTTCCAAACTGCCATATCACGCGAAAGGATTGGCCAATCTGCAAAATTTCTGTTGCATCTGCAGGTCGAAACTCGCCCGATTACAACTGTATGCGTACTTTTCCCCTAGGCCGTTCTAGTTATGCTTGTCGAGCGTCAGAACTGCGAAAATTTTGAGTTTCTCGAGCGTTTCTTACCTCCAAACTGCCATATCTCGCGAACGGATTGACCAATCCGCAAAATTTCTGTTGCATCTGAAAGTAGAAACTCGCCCGATTACAACACTATGCGTACTTTTCCCCTAGGCCGTTCTAGTTTTGCTTGTCGAGCGTCAGAACTGCGAAAATTTTGAGTTTCTCAAGCGTTTCTTACCTCCAAACTGCCATATCTCGCGAACGGATTGACCAATCCGCAAAATTTCTGTTGCATCTGAAAGTAGAAACTCGCCCGATTGCAACGGTATGCGTACTTTTCCCCTAGGCCGTTCTTGTTATTCGTTTCGAGCATCAGAACTGCGAAAATTTTGAGTTTCTCAAGCGTATCTTACATCCAAACTGCCATATCTCGCGAACGGATTGACCAATCCGCAAAATTTCTGTTGCATCTGAAAGTAGAAACTCGCCCGATTACAACGGTATGCGTACTTTTCCCCTAGCCCGTTCTAGTTATTCGTTTCGAGCAACAGAACTGCGAAAATTTTGAGTTTCTCAAGCGTTTCTTACCTCCAAACTGCCCTATCTCGCAAACGGATTGACCAATCCGCAAAATTTCTGTCGCATCTGAAAGTAGAAACTCGCCCGATTACAACGGTGTGCGTACTTTTCCCCTAGGCCGTTCTAGTTATGCTTGTCGAGCATCAGAACTGCGAAAATTTTGAGTTTCTCGAGCGTTTCTTACCTCCAAACTGCCATATCTCGCGAACGGATTGACCAATCCGCAAAATTTCTGTTGCATCTGAAAGTAGAAACTCGCCCGATTACAACACTATGCGTACTTTTCCCCTAGGCCGTTCTAGTTTTGCTTGTCGAGCGTCAGAACTGCGAAAATTTTGAGTTTCTCAAGCGTTTCTTACCTCCAAACTGCCATATCTCGCGAACGGATTGACCAATCCGCAAAATTTCTGTTGCATCTGAGAGTAGAAACTCGCCCGATTGCAACGGTATGCGTACTTTTCCCCTAGGCCGTTCTTGTTATTCGTTTCGAGCATCAGAACTGCGAAAATTTTGAGTTTCTCAAGCGTTTCTTACCTCCAAACTGCCATATCTCGCGAACGGATTGACCAATCCTCAAAATTTCTGTTGCATCTGAAAGTAGAAACTCGCCCGATTGCAACGGTATACGTACTTTTCCCCTAGGGCGTTCTAGTTATTCGTTTCGAGCATCAGAACTGCGAAAATTTTGAGTTTCTCAAGCGTTTCTTACTTCCAAACTGCCATATCACGCGAAAGGATTGGCCAATCTGCAAAATTTCTGTTGCATCTGCAGGTCGAAACTCGCCCGATTACAACTGTATGCGTACTTTTCCCCTAGGCCGTTCTAGTTATGCTTGTCGAGCGTCAGAACTGCGCAAATTTTGAGTTTCTCGAGCGTTTCTTACCTCCAAACTGCCATATCTCGCGAACGGATTGACCAATCCGCAAAATTTCTGTTGCATCTGAAAGTAGAAACTCGCCCGATTACAACACTATGCGTACTTTTCCCCTAGGCCGTTCTAGTTTTGCTTGTCGAGCGTCAGAACTGCGAAAATTTTGAGTTTCTCAAGCGTTTCTTACCTCCAAACTGCCATATCTCGCGAACGGATTGACCAATCCGCAAAATTTCTGTTGCATCTGAAAGTAGAAACTCGCCCGATTGCAACGGTATGCGTACTTTTCCCCTAGGCCGTTCTTGTTATTCGTTTCGAGCATCAGAACTGCGAAAATTTTGAGTTTCTCAAGCGTATCTTACATCCAAACTGCCATATCTCGCGAACGGATTGACCAATCCGCAAAATTTCTGTTGCATCTGAAAGTAGAAACTCGCCCGATTACAACGGTATGCGTACTTTTCCCCTAGCCCGTTCTAGTTATTCGTTTCGAGCAACAGAACTGCGAAAATTTTGAGTTTCTCAAGCGTTTCTTACCTCCAAACTGCCCTATCTCGCAAACGGATTGACCAATCCGCAAAATTTCTGTCGCATCTGAAAGTAGAAACTCGCCCGATTACAACGGTGTGCGTACTTTTCCCCTAGGCCGTTCTAGTTATGCTTGTCGAGCATCAGAACTGCGAAAATTTTGAGTTTCTCGAGCGTTTCTTACCTCCAAACTGCCATATCTCGCGAACGGATTGACCAATCCGCAAAATTTCTGTTGCATCTGAAAGTAGAAACTCGCCCGATTACAACACTATGCGTACTTTTCCCCTAGGCCGTTCTAGTTTTGCTTGTCGAGCGTCAGAACTGCGAAAATTTTGAGTTTCTCAAGCGTTTCTTACCTCCAAACTGCCATATCTCGCGAACGGATTGACCAATCCGCAAAATTTCTGTTGCATCTGAAAGTAGAAACTCGCCCGATTGCAACGGTATGCGTACTTTTCCCCTAGGCCGTTCTTGTTATTCGTTTCGAGCATCAGAACTGCGAAAATTTTGAGTTTCTCAAGCGTTTCTTACCTCCAAACTGCCATATCTCGCGAACGGATTGACCAATCCTCAAAATTTCTGTTGCATCTGAAAGTAGAAACTCGCCCGATTGCAACGGTATACGTACTTTTCCCCTAGGCCGTTCTTGTTATTCGTTTCGAGCATCAGAACTGCGAAAATTTTGAGTTTCTCAAGCGTTTCTTACATCCAAACTGCCATATCTCGCGAACGGATTGACCAATCCGCAAAATTTCTGTTGCATCTGAAAGTAGAAACTCGCCCGATTACAACGGTATGCGTACTTTTCCCCTAGCCCGTTCTAGTTATTCGTTTCGAGCAACAGAACTGCGAAAATTTTGAGTTTCTCTAGCGTTGCTTACCTCCAAACTGCCCTATCTCGCAAACGGATTGACCAATCCGCAAAATTTCTGTCGCATCTGAAAGTAGAAACTCGCCCGATTACAACGGTGTGCGTACTTTTCCCCTAGGCCGTTCTAGTTATGCTTGTCGAGCATCAGAACTGCGAAAATTTTGAGTTTCTCGAGCGTTTCTTACCTCCAAACTGCCATATCTCGCGAACGGATTGACCAATCCGCAAAATTTCTGTTGCATCTGAAAGTAGAAACTCGCCCGATTACAACACTATGCGTACTTTTCCCCTAGGCCGTTCTAGTTTTGCTTGTCGAGCGTCAGAACTGCGAAAATTTTGAGTTTCTCAAGCGTTTCTTACCTCCAAACTGCCATATCTCGCGAACGGATTGACCAATCCGCAAAATTTCTGTTGCATCTGAAAGTAGAAACTCGCCCGATTGCAACGGTATGCGTACTTTTCCCCTAGGCCGTTCTTGTTATTCGTTTCGAGCATCAGAACTGCGAAAATTTTGAGTTTCTCAAGCGTTTCTTACCTCCAAACTGCTATATCTCGCGAACGGATTGACCAATCCGCAAAATTTCTGTTGCATCTGAAAGTAGAAACTCGCCCGATTACAACGGTATGCGTACTTTTCCTCTAGGCCGTTCTAGTTATTCGTTTCGAGCATCAGAACTGTGAAAATTTTGAGTTTCTCAAGCGTTTCTTACCTCCAAACTGCAATATCTCGCGAACGGATTGACCAATCCGCAAAATTTCTGTTGCATCTGAAAGTAGAAACTCGCCCGATTACAACGGTGTGCGTACTTTTCCCCTAGGCCGTTCTAGTTATGCTTGTCGAGCGTCAGAACTGCGAAAATTTTGAGTTTCTCAAGCGTTTCTTACCTCCAAACTGCCATATCTCGCGAACGGATTGACCAATCCGCAAAATTTCTGTTGCATCTGAAAGTAGAAACTCGCCCGATTGCAACGGTATGCGTACTTTTCCCCTAGGCCGTTCTTGTTATTCGTTTCGAGCATCAGAACCGCGAAAATTTTGAGTTTCTCAAGCGTTTCTTACTTCCAAACTGCCATATCTCGCGAACGGATTGACCAATCCGCAAAATTTCTGTTGCATCTGAAGGTAGAAACTCGCCCGATTACAACGGTATGCGTACTTTTCCCCTAGGCCGTTCTCGTTATGCTTGTCGAGCGTCAGAACTGCGAAAATTTTGAGTTTCTCAAGCGTTTCTTACCTCCAAACTGCCATATCTCGCGAACGGATTGACCAATCCGCAAAATTTCTGTTGCATCTGAAAGTAGAAACTCGCCCGATTGCAACGGTATGCGTACTTTTCCCCTAGGCCGTTCTTGTTATTCGTTTCGAGCATCAGAACCGCGAAAATTTTGAGTTTCTCAAGCGTTTCTTACATCCAAACTGCCATATCTCGTGAACGGATTGACCAATCCGCAAAATTTCTGTTGCATCTGAAAGTAGAAACTCGCCCGATTACAACGGTATGCGTACTTTTCCCCTAGGCCGTTCTAGTTATTCGTTTCGAGCATCAGAACTGCGAAAATTTTGAGTTTCTCAAGCGTTTCTTACATCCAAACTGCCATATCTCGCGAACGGATTGACCAATCCGCAAAATTTCTGTTGCATCTGAAAGTAGAAACTCGCCCGATTACAACGGTATGCGTACTTTTCCCCTAGCCCCTTCTAGTTATTCGTTTCGAGCAACAGAACTGCGAAAATTTTGAGTTTTTCAAGCGTTGCTTACCTCCAAGCTGCCATATCTCGCGAACGGATTGACCAATCCGCAAAATTTCTGTTGCATCTGAAAGTAGAAACTCGCCCGATTACAACGGTGTGCGTACTTTTCCCCTGGGCCGCTCTAGTTATGCTTGTCGAGCATCAGAACTGCGAAAATTTTGAGTTTCTCGAGCGTTTCTTACCTCCAAACTGCCATATCTCGCGAACGGATTGACCAATCCGCAAAATTTCTGTTGCATCTGAAAGTAGAAACTCGCCCGATTACAACACTATGCGTACTTTTCCCCTAGGCCGTTCTAGTTATTCGTTTCGAGCATCAGAACTGCGAAAATTTTGAGTTTCTCAAGCGTTTCTTACATCCAAACTGCCATATCTCGCGAACGGATTGACCAATCCGCAAAATTTCTGTTGCATCTGAAAGTAGAAACTCGCCCGATTACAACGGTATGCGTACTTTTCCCCTAGCCCCTTCTAGTTATTCGTTTCGAGCAACAGAACTGCGAAAATTTTGAGTTTTTCAAGCGTTGCTTACCTCCAAGCTGCCATATCTCGCGAACGGATTGACCAATCCGCAAAATTTCTGTTGCATCTGAAAGTAGAAACTCGCCCGATTACAACGGTGTGCGTACTTTTCCCCTGGGCCGCTCTAGTTATGCTTGTCGAGCATCAGAACTGCGAAAATTTTGAGTTTCTCGAGCGTTTCTTACCTCCAAACTGCCATATCTCGCGAACGGATTGACCAATCCGCAAAATTTCTGTTGCATCTGAAAGTAGAAACTCGCCCGATTACAACACTATGCGTACTTTTCCCCTAGGCCGTTCTAGTTATTCGTTTCGAGCATCAGAACTGCGAAAATTTTGAGTTTCTCAAGCGTTTCTTACCTCCAAACTGCCATATCTCGCGAACGGATTGACCAATCCGCAAAATTTCTGTTGCATCTGAAAGTAGAAACTCGCCCGATTACAACTGTATGCGTACTTTTCCCCTAGGCCGTTCTAGTTATGCTTGTCGAGCATCAGAACTGCGAAAATTTTGAGTTTCTCGAGCGTGTCTTACCTCCAAACTGCCATATCTCGCGAACGGATTGACCAATCCGCAAAATTTCTGTTGCATCTGAAAGTAGAAACTCGCCCGATTACAACACTATGCGTACTTTTCCCCTAGGCCGTTCTAGTTATTCGTTTCGAGCATCAGAACTGCGAAAATTTTGAGTTTCTCAAGCGTTTCTTACCTCCAAACTGCCATATCTCGCGAACGGATTGACCAATCCGCAAAATTTCTGTTGCATCTGAAAGTAGAAACTCGCCCGATTACAACGGTATGCGTACTTTTCCCCTAGGCCGTTCTAGTTATGCTTGTCGAGCATCAGAACTGCGAAAATTTTGAGTTTCTCGAGCGTTTCTTACCTCCAAACTGCCATATCTCGCGAACGGATTGACCAATCCGCAAAATTTCTGTTGCATCTGAAAGTAGAAACTCGCCCGATTACAACTGTATGCGTACTTTTCCCCTAGCCCGTTCTAGTTATTCGTTTCGAGCAACAGAATTGCGAAAATTTTGAGTTTCTCAAGCGTTGCTTACCTCCAAACTGCCATATCTCGCGAACGGATGGACCAATCCGCAAAATTTCTGTTGCATCTGAAAGTAGAAACTCGCCCGATTACAACGGTGTGCGTACTTTTCCCCTAGGCCGTTCTAGTTATGCTTGTCGAGCATCAGAACTGCGAAAATTTTGAGTTTCTCGAGCGTGTCTTACCTCCAAACTGCCATATCTCGCGAACGGATTGACCAATCCGCAAAATTTCTGTTGCATCTGAAAGTAGAAACTCGCCCGATTACAACACTATGCGTACTTTTCCCCTAGGCCGTTCTAGTTATTCGTTTCGAGCATCAGAACTGCGAAAATTTTGAGTTTCTCAAGCGTTTCTTACCTCCAAACTGCCATATCTCGCGAACGGATTGACCAATCCGCAAAATTTCTGTTGCATCTGAAAGTAGAAACTCGCCCGATTACAACGGTATGCGTACTTTTCCCCTAGGCCGTTCTAGTTATGCTTGTCGAGCATCAGAACTGCGAAAATTTTGAGTTTCTCGAGCGTTTCTTACCTCCAAACTGCCATATCTCGCGAACGGATTGACCAATCCGCAAAATTTCTGTTGCATCTGAAAGTAGAAACTCGCCCGATTACAACTGTATGCGTACTTTTCCCCTAGCCCGTTCTAGTTATTCGTTTCGAGCAACAGAATTGCGAAAATTTTGAGTTTCTCAAGCGTTGCTTACCTCCAAACTGCCATATCTCGCGAACGGATGGACCAATCCGCAAAATTTCTGTTGCATCTGAAAGTAGAAACTCGCCCGATTACAACGGTGTGCGTACTTTTCCCCTAGGCCGTTCTAGTTATGCTTGTCGAGCATCAGAACTGCGAAAATTTTGAGTTTCTCGAGCGTGTCTTACCTCCAAACTGCCATATCTCGCGAACGGATTGACCAATCCGCAAAATTTCTGTTGCATCTGAAAGTAGAAACTCGCCCGATTACAACACTATGCGTACTTTTCCCCTAGGCCGTTCTAGTTATTCGTTTCGAGCATCAGAACTGCGAAAATTTTGAGTTTCTCAAGCGTTTCTTACCTCCAAACTGCCATATCTCGCGAACGGATTGACCAATCCGCAAAATTTCTGTTGCATCTGAAAGTAGAAACTCGCCCGATTACAACGGTATGCGTACTTTTCCCCTAGGCCGTTCTAGTTATGCTTGTCGAGCATCAGAACTGCGAAAATTTTGAGTTTCTCGAGCGTTTCTTGCCTCCAAACTGCCATATCTCGCGAACGGATTGACCAATCCGCAAAATTTCTGTTGCATCTGAAAGTAGAAACTCGCCCGATTACAACGGTATGAGTACTTTTCCCCTAGGCCGTTCTAGTTATGCTTGTCGAGCGTCAGAACTGCGAAAATTTTGAGTTTCTCAAGCGTTTCTTACCTCCAAACTGCCATATCTCGCGAACGTATTGACCAATCCGCAAAATTTCTGTTGCATCTGAAAGTAGAAACTCGCCCGATTACAACTGTATGCGTACTTTTCCCCTAGCCCGTTCTAGTTATTCGTTTCGAGCAACAGAACTGCGAAAATTTTGAGTTTCTCAAGCGTTTCTTACCTCCAAACTGCCATATCTCGCGAACGGATTGACCAACCCGCAAAATTTCTGTTGCATCTGAAGGTAGAAATTCGCCCGATTACAACGGTATGCGTACTTTTCCCCTAGGCCGTTCTAGTTATTCGTTTCGAGCATCAGAACCGCGAAAATTTTGAGTTTCTCAAGCGTTTCTTACCTCCAAACTGCCATATCTCGCGAACGGATTGACCAATCCGCAAAATTTCTGTTGCATCTGAAAGTATAAACTCGCCCGATTACAACGGTATGCGTACTTTTCCCCTAGGTCGTTCTAGTTATTCGTTTCGAGCATCAGAACTGCGAAAATTTTGAGTTTCTCAAGCGTTTCTTACATCCAAACTGCCATATCTCGCGAACGGATTGACCAATCCGCAAAATTTCTGTTGCATCTGAAGGTCGAAACTCGCCCGATTACAACGGTGTGCGTACTTTTCCCCTAGGCCGTTCTAGTTATGCTTGTCGAGCATCAGAACTGCGAAAATTTTGAGTTTCTCGAGCGTGTCTTACCTCCAAACTGCCATATCTCGCGAACGGATTGACCAATCCGCAAAATTTCTGTTGCATCTGAAAGTAGAAACTCGCCCGATTACAACACTATGCGTACTTTTCCCCTAGGCCGTTCTAGTTATTCGTTTCGAGCATCAGAACTGCGAAAATTTTGAGTTTCTCAAGCGTTTCTTACCTCCAAACTGCCATATCTCGCGAACGTATTGACCAATCCGCAAAATTTCTGTTGCATCTGAAAGTAGAAACTCGCCCGATTACAACTGTATGCGTACTTTTCCCCTAGCCCGTTCTAGTTATTCGTTTCGAGCAACAGAACTGCGAAAATTTTGAGTTTCTCAAGCGTTTCTTACCTCCAAACTGCCATATCTCGCGAACGGATTGACCAATCCGCAAAATTTCTGTTGCATCTGAAAGTAGAAACTCGCCCGATTACAACGGTATGCGTACTTTTCCCCTAGGCCGTTCTAGTTATGCTTGTCGAGCATCAGAACTGCGAAAATTTTGAGTTTCTCGAGCGTTTCTTGCCTCCAAACTGCCATATCTCGCGAACGGATTGACCAATCCGCAAAATTTCTGTTGCATCTGAAAGTAGAAACTCGCCCGATTACAACGGTATGAGTACTTTTCCCCTAGGCCGTTCTAGTTATGCTTGTCGAGCGTCAGAACTGCGAAAATTTTGAGTTTCTCAAGCGTTTCTTACCTCCAAACTGCCATATCTCGCGAACGTATTGACCAATCCGCAAAATTTCTGTTGCATCTGAAAGTAGAAACTCGCCCGATTACAACTGTATGCGTACTTTTCCCCTAGCCCGTTCTAGTTATTCGTTTCGAGCAACAGAACTGCGAAAATTTTGAGTTTCTCAAGCGGTGCGTACCTCCAAACTGCCATATCTCGCGAACGGATTGACCAATCCGCAAAATTTCTGTTGCATCTGAAGGTAGAAATTCGCCCGATTACAACGGTATGCGTACTTTTCCCCTAGGCCGTTCTAGTTATTCGTTTCGAGCATCAGAACTGCGAAAATTTTGAGTTTCTCAAGCGTTTCTCACCTACAAACTGCCACATCTCGCGAACAGATTGACCAATCCGCAAAATTTCTGTTGCATCTGAAAGTAGAAACTCGCCCGATTACAACGGTGTGGGTACTTTTCCCCTAGGCCGTTCTTGTTATTCGTTTCGAGCATCAGAACCGCGAAAATTTTGAGTTTCTCAAGCGTTTCTTACCTCCAAACTGCCATATCTCGCGAACGGATTGACCAATCCGCAAAATTTCTGTTGCATCTGAAAGTATAAACTCGCCCGATTACAACGGTATGCGTACTTTTCCCCTAGGTCGTTCTAGTTATTCGTTTCGAGCATCAGAACTGCGAAAATTTTGAGTTTCTCAAGCGTTTCTTACATCCAAACTGCCATATCTCGCGAACGGATTGACCAATCCGCAAAATTTCTGTTGCATCTGAAGGTCGAAACTCGCCCGATTACAACGGTATGCGTACTTTTCCCCTAGGCCGTTCTAGTTATTCGTTTCGAGCATCAGAACTGCGAAAATTTTGAGTTTCTCAAGCGTTGCTTACCTCCAAACTGCCATATCTCGCGAACGGATTGACCAATCCGCAAAATTTCTGTTGCATCTGAAGGTCGAAACTCGCCCGATTACAACGGTATGCGTACTTTTCCCCTGGGCCGCTCTAGTTATGCTTGTCGAGCATCAGAACTGCGAAAATTTTGAGTTTCTCGAGCGTTTCTTACCTCCAAACTGCCATATCTCGCGAACGGATTGACCAATCCGCAAAATTTCTGTTGCATCTGAAAGTAGAAACTCGCCCGATTACAACACTATGCGTACTTTTCCCCTAGGCCGTTCTAGTTATTCGTTTCGAGCATCAGAACTGCGAAAATTTTGAGTTTCTCAAGCGTTTCTTACCTCCAAACTGCCATATCTCGCGAACGGATTGACCAATCCGCAAAATTTCTGTTGCATCTGAAAGTAGAAACTCGCCCGATTACAACGGTATGCGTACTTTTCCCCTAGGCCGTTCTAGTTATGCTTGTCGAGCATCAGAACTGCGAAAATTTTGAGTTTCTCGAGCGTTTCTTACCTCCAAACTGCCATATCTCGCGAACGGATTGACCAATCCGCAAAATTTCTGTTGCATCTGAAAGTAGAAACTCGCCCGATTACAACTGTATGCGTACTTTTCCCCTAGCCCGTTCTAGTTATTCGTTTCGAGCAACAGAACTGCGAAAATTTTGAGTTTCTCAAGCGTTGCTTACCTCCAAACTGCCATATCTCGCGAACGGATGGACCAATCCGCAAAATTTCTGTTGCATCTGAAAGTAGAAACTCGCCCGATTACAACGGTGTGCGTACTTTTCCCCTAGGCCGTTCTAGTTATGCTTGTCGAGCATCAGAACTGCGAAAATTTTGAGTTTCTCGAGCGTGTCTTACCTCCAAACTGCCATATCTCGCGAACGGATTGACCAATCCGCAAAATTTCTGTTGCATCTGAAAGTAGAAACTCGCCCGATTACAACACTATGCGTACTTTTCCCCTAGGCCGTTCTAGTTATTCGTTTCGAGCATCAGAACTGCGAAAATTTTGAGTTTCTCAAGCGTTTCTTACCTCCAAACTGCCATATCTCGCGAACGGATTGACCAATCCGCAAAATTTCTGTTGCATCTGAAAGTAGAAACTCGCCCGATTACAACGGTATGCGTACTTTTCCCCTAGGCCGTTCTAGTTATGCTTGTCGAGCATCAGAACTGCGAAAATTTTGAGTTTCTCGAGCGTTTCTTACCTCCAAACTGCCATATCTCGCGAACGGATTGACCAATCCGCAAAATTTCTGTTGCATCTGAAAGTAGAAACTCGCCCGATTACAACTGTATGCGTACTTTTCCCCTAGCCCGTTCTAGTTATTCGTTTCGAGCAACAGAACTGCGAGAATTTTGAGTTTCTCAAGCGTTGCTTACCTCCAAACTGCCATATCTCGCGAACGGATGGACCAATCCGCAAAATTTCTGTTGCATCTGAAAGTAGAAACTCGCCCGATTACAACGGTGTGCGTACTTTTCCCCTAGGCCGTTCTAGTTATGCTTGTCGAGCATCAGAACTGCGAAAATTTTGAGTTTCTCGAGCGTGTCTTACCTCCAAACTGCCATATCTCGCGAACGGATTGACCAATCCGCAAAATTTCTGTTGCATCTGAAAGTAGAAACTCGCCCGATTACAACACTATGCGTACTTTTCCCCTAGGCCGTTCTAGTTATTCGTTTCGAGCATCAGAACTGCGAAAATTTTGAGTTTCTCAAGCGTTTCTTACCTCCAAACTGCCATATCTCGCGAACGGATTGACCAATCCGCAAAATTTCTGTTGCATCTGAAAGTAGAAACTCGCCCGATTACAACGGTATGCGTACTTTTCCCCTAGGCCGTTCTAGTTATGCTTGTCGAGCATCAGAACTGCGAAAATTTTGAGTTTCTCGAGCGTTTCTTACCTCCAAACTGCCATATCTCGCGAACGGATTGACCAATCCGTAAAATTTCTGTTGCATCTGAAAGTAGAAACTCGCCCGATTACAACGGTATGAGTACTTTTCCCCTAGGCCGTTCTAGTTATTCGTTTCGAGCATCAGAACTGCGAAAATTTTGAGTTTCTCAAGCGTTTCTTACTTCCTAACTGCCATATCTCGCGAACGGATTGACCAATCCGCAAAATTTCTGTTGCATCTGAAGGTAGAAACTCGCCCGATTACAACGGTGTGCGTACTTTTCCCCTAGGCCGTTCTAGTTATGCTTGTCGAGCGTCAGAACTGCGAAAATTTTGAGTTTCTCAAGCGTTTCTTACCTCCAAACTGCCATATCTCGCGAACGTATTGACCAATCCGCAAAATTTCTGTTGCATCTGAAAGTAGAAACTCGCCCGATTACAACTGTATGCGTACTTTTCCCCTAGCCCGTTCTAGTTATTCGTTTCGAGCAACAGAACTGCGAAAATTTTGAGTTTCTCAAGCGTTGCTTACCTCCAAACTGCCATATCTCGCGAACGGATGGACCAATCCGCAAAATTTCTGTTGCATCTGAAAGTAGAAACTCGCCCGACTACAACGGTGTGCGTACTTTTCCCCTAGGCCGTTCTAGTTATGCTTGTCGAGCATCAGAACTGCGAAAATTTTGAGTTTCTCGAGCGTGTCTTACCTCCAAACTGCCATATCTCGCGAACGGATTGACCAATCCGCAAAATTTCTGTTGCATCTGAAAGTAGAAACTCGCCCGATTACAACACTATGCGTACTTTTCCCCTAGGCCGTTCTAGTTATTCGTTTCGAGCATCAGAGCTGCGAAAATTTTGAGTTTCTCAAGCGTTTCTTACCTCCAAACTGCCATATCTCGCGAACGGATTGACCAATCCGCAAAATTTCTGTTGCATCTGAAAGTAGAAACTCGCCCGATTACAACGGTATGCGTACTTTTCCCCTAGGCCGTTCTAGTTATGCTTGTCGAGCATCAGAACTGCGAAAATTTTGAGTTTCTCGAGCGTTTCTTGCCTCCATACTGCCATATCTCGCGAACGGATTGACCAATCCGTAAAATTTCTGTTGCATCTGAAAGTAGAAACTCGCCCGATTACAACGGTATGAGTACTTTTCCCCTAGGCCGTTCTAGTTATTCGTTTCGAGCATCAGAACTGCGAAAATTTTGAGTTTCTCAAGCGTTTCTTACTTCCTAACTGCCATATCTCGCGAACGGATTGACCAATCCGCAAAATTTCTGTTGCATCTGAAGGTAGAAACTCGCCCGATTACAACGGTGTGCGTACTTTTCCCCTAGGCCGTTCTAGTTATGCTTGTCGAGCGTCAGAACTGCGAAAATTTTGAGTTTCTCAAGCGTTTCTTACCTCCAAACTGCCATATCTCGCGAACGTATTGACCAATCCGCAAAATTTCTGTTGCATCTGAAAGTAGAAACTCGCCCGATTACAACTGTATGCGTACTTTTCCCCTAGCCCGTTCTAGTTATTCGTTTCGAGCAACAGAACTGCGAAAATTTTGAGTTTCTCAAGCGTTGCTTACCTCCAAACTGCCATATCTCGCGAACGGATGGACCAATCCGCAAAATTTCTGTTGCATCTGAAAGTAGAAACTCGCCCGACTACAAAGGTGTGCGTACTTTTCCCCTAGGCCGTTCTAGTTATGCTTGTCGAGCATCAGAACTGCGAAAATTTTGAGTTTCTCGAGCGTGTCTTACCTCCAAACTGCCATATCTCGCGAACGGATTGACCAATCCGCAAAATTTCTGTTGCATCTGAAAGTAGAAACTCGCCCGATTACAACACTATGCGTACTTTTCCCCTAGGCCGTTCTAGTTATTCGTTTCGAGCATCAGAGCTGCGAAAATTTTGAGTTTCTCAAGCGTTTCTTACCTCCAAACTGCCATATCTCGCGAACGGATTGACCAATCCGCAAAATTTCTGTTGCATCTGAAAGTAGAAACTCGCCCGATTACAACGGTATGCGTACTTTTCCCCTAGGCCGTTCTAGTTATGCTTGTCGAGCATCAGAACTGCGAAAATTTTGAGTTTCTCGAGCGTTTCTTGCCTCCATACTGCCATATCTCGCGAACGGATTGACCAATCCGTAAAATTTCTGTTGCATCTGAAAGTAGAAACTCGCCCGATTACAACGGTATGAGTACTTTTCCCCTAGGCCGTTCTAGTTATTCGTTTCGAGCATCAGAACTGCGAAAATTTTGAGTTTCTCAAGCGTTTCTTACTTCCTAACTGCCATATCTCGCGAACGGATTGACCAATCCGCAAAATTTCTGTTGCATCTGAAGGTAGAAACTCGCCCGATTACAACGGTGTGCGTACTTTTCCCCTAGGCCGTTCTAGTTATGCTTGTCGAGCGTCAGAACTGCGAAAATTTTGAGTTTCTCAAGCGTTTCTTACCTCCAAACTGCCATATCTCGCGAACGTATTGACCAATCCGCAAAATTTCTGTTGCATCTGAAAGTAGAAACTCGCCCGATTACAACTGTATGCGTACTTTTCCCCTAGCCCGTTCTAGTTATTCGTTTCGAGCAACAGAACTGCGAAAATTTTGAGTTTCTCAAGCGTTGCTTACCTCCAAACTGCCATATCTCGCGAACGGATGGACCAATCCGCAAAATTTCTGTTGCATCTGAAAGTAGAAACTCGCCCGATTACAACGGTGTGCGTACTTTTCCCCTAGGCCGTTCTAGTTATGCTTGTCGAGCATCAGAACTGCGAAAATTTTGAGTTTCTCGAGCGTGTCTTACCTCCAAACTGCCATATCTCGCGAACGGATTGACCAATCCGCAAAATTTCTGTTGCATCTGAAAGTAGAAACTCGCCCGATTACAACACTATGCGTACTTTTCCCCTAGGCCGTTCTAGTTATTCGTTTCGAGCATCAGAGCTGCGAAAATTTTGAGTTTCTCAAGCGTTTCTTACCTCCAAACTGCCATATCTCGCGAACGGATTGACCAATCCGCAAAATTTCTGTTGCATCTGAAAGTAGAAACTCGCCCGATTACAACGGTATGCGTACTTTTCCCCTAGGCCGTTCTAGTTATGCTTGTCGAGCATCAGAACTGCGAAAATTTTGAGTTTCTCGAGCGTTTCTTGCCTCCATACTGCCATATCTCGCGAACGGATTGACCAATCCGTAAAATTTCTGTTGCATCTGAAAGTAGAAACTCGCCCGATTACAACGGTATGAGTACTTTTCCCCTAGGCCGTTCTAGTTATTCGTTTCGAGCATCAGAACTGCGAAAATTTTGAGTTTCTCAAGCGTTTCTTACTTCCTATCTGCCATATCTCGCGAACGGATTGACCAATCCGCAAAATTTCTGTTGCATCTGAAGGTAGAAACTCGCCCGATTACAACGGTGTGCGTACTTTTCCCCTAGGCCGTTCTAGTTATGCTTGTCGAGCGTCAGAACTGCGAAAATTTTGAGTTTCTCAAGCGTTTCTTACCTCCAAACTGCCATATCTCGCGAACGTATTGACCAATCCGCAAAATTTCTGTTGCATCTGAAAGTAGAAACTCGCCCGATTACAACGGTGTGGGTACTTTTCCCCTAGGCCGTTCTTGTTATTCGTTTCGAGCATCAGAACTGCGAAAATTTTGAGTTTCTCAAGCGTTTCTTACTTCCAAACTGCCATATCTCGCGAAAGGATTGACCAATCTGCAAAATTTCTGTTGCATCTGCAGGTCGAAACTCGCCCGATTACAACGGTATGCGTACTTTTCCCCTAGCCCGTTCTAGTTATTCGTTTCGAGCATCAGAACGGCGAAAATTTTGAGTTTCTCAAGCGTTTCTTACATCCAAACTGCCATATCTCGCGAACGGATTGACCAATCCGCAAAATTTCTGTTGCATCTGAAGGTAGAAACTCGCCCGATTACAACGGTGTGCGTACTTTTCCCCTAGGCCGTTCTAGTTATGCTTGTCGAGCGTCAGAACTGCGAAAATTTTGAGTTTCTCAAGCGTTTCTTACCTCCAAACTGCCATATCTCGCGAACGTATTGACCAATCCGCAAAATTTCTGTTGCATCTGAAAGTAGAAACTCGCCCGATTACAACTGTATGCGTACTTTTCCCCTAGCCCGTTCTAGTTATTCGTTTCGAGCAACAGGACTGCGAAAATTTTGAGTTTCTCAAGCGTTGTGTACCTCCAAACTGCCATATCACGCGAACGGATTGACCAATCCGCAAAATTTCTGTTGCATCTGAAGGTAGAAATTCGCCCGATTACAATGGTATGCGTACTTTTCCCCTAGGCCGTTCTAGTTATTCGTTTCGAGCATCAGAACTGTGAAAATTTTGAGTTTCTCAAGCGTTTCTTACTTCTAAACTGCCATATCTCGCGAACGGATTGACCAATCCGCAAAATTTCTGTTGCATCTGAAAGTAGAAACTCGCCCGATTACAACACTATTCGTACTTTTCCCCTAAGCCGTTCTAGTTATTCGTTTCGAGCATCAGAACTGCGAAAATTTTGAGTTTCTCAAGCGTTTCTTACCTCCAAACTGCCATATCTCGCGAACGGATTGACCAATCCGCAAAATGTCTGTTGCATCTGAAAGTAGAAACTCGCCCGATTACAACGGTATGCGTACTGTTCCCCTAGCCCGTTCTAGTTATTCGTTTCGAGCATCAGAACTGCGAAAATTTTGAGTTTCTCAAGCGTTTCTTACATCCAAACTGCCATATCTCGCGAACAGATTGACCAATCCGCAAAATTTTTGTTGCATCTGAAAGTAGAAACTCGCCCGATTACAACGGTATGCGTACTTTTCCCCTAGGCCGTTCTAGTTATTCGTTTCGAGCATCAGAACTGCGAAAATTTTGAGTTTCTCAAGCGTTGCTTACCTCCAAACTGCCATATCTCGCGAACGGATTGACCAATCCGCAAAATTTCTGTTGCATCTGAAAGTAGAAACTCGCCCGATTACAACGGTGTGCGTACTTTTCCCCTAGGCCGTTCTAGTTATGCTTGTCGAGCATCAGAACTGCGAAAATTTTGAGTTTCTCAAGCGTTTCTTACTTCCAAACTGCCATATCTCGCGAAAGGATTGACCAATCTGCAAAATTTCTGTTGCATCTGCAGGTCGAAACTCGCCCGATTACAACGGTATGCGTACTTTTCCCCTAGCCCGTTCTAGTTATTCGTTTCGAGCATCAGAACTGTGAAAATTTTGAGTTTCTCAAGCGTTTCTTACTTCCAAACTGCCATATCTCGCGAACGTATTGACCAATCCGCAAAATTTCTGTTGCATCTGAAAGTAGAAACTCGCCCGATTACAACACTATTCGTACTTTTCCCCTAGGCCGTTCTAGTTATTCGTTTCGAGCATCAGAACTGCGAAAATTTTGAGTTTCTCAAGCGTTTCTTACCTCCAAACTGCCATATCTCGCGAACGGATTGACCAATCCGCAAAATTTCTGTTGCATCTGAAGGTAGAAACTCGCCCGACTACAACGGTGTGCGTACATTTCCCCTAGGCCGTTCTAGTTATGCTTGTCGAGCGTCAGAACTGCGAAAATTTTAAGTTTCTCAAGCGTTTCTTACCTTCAAACTGCCATATCTCGCGAACGTATTGACCAATCCGCAAAATTTCTGTTGCATCTGAAAGTAGAAACTCGCCCGATTACAACTGTATGCGTACTTTTCCCCTAGCACGTTCTAGTTATTCGTTTCGAGCAACAGAACTGCGAAAATTTTGAGTTTCTCAAGCGTTGCGTACCTCCAAACTGCCATATCTCGCGAACGGATTGACCAATCCGCAAAATTTCTGTTGCATCTGAAGGTAGAAATTCGCCCGATTACAACGGTATGCGTACTTTTCCCCTAGGCCGTTCTAGTTATTCGTTTCGAGCATCAGAACTGCGAAAATTTTGAGTTTCTCAAGCGTTTCTCACCTACAAACTGCCACATCTCGCGAACAGATTGACCAATCCGCAAAATTTCTGTTGCATCTGAAAGTAGAAACTCGCCCGATTACAACGGTGTGGGTACTTTTCCCCTAGGCCGTTCTTGTTATTCGTTTCGAGCATCAGAACCGCGAAAATTTTGAGTTTCTCAAGCGTTTCTTACCTCCAAACTGCCATATCTCGCGAACGGATTGACCAATCCGCAAAATTTCTGTTGCATCTGAAAGTAGAAACTCGCCCGATTACAACTGTATGCGTACTTTTCCCCTAGCCCGTTCTAGTTATTCGTTTCGAGCATCAGATCTGTGAAAATTTTGAGTTTCTCAAGCGTTTCTTACTTCCAAACTGCCATATCTCGCGAACGTATTGACCAATCCGCAAAATTTTTGTTGCATCTGAAAGTAGAAACTCGCCCGATTACAACACTATTCGTACTTTTCCCCTAGGCCGTTCTAGTTATTCGTTTCGAGCATCAGAACTGCGAAAATTTTGAGTTTCTCAAGCGTTTCTTACCTCCAAACTGCCATATCTCGCGAACGGATTGACCAATCCGCAAAATTTCTGTTGCATCTGAAGGTAGAAACTCGCCCGATTACAACGGTGTGCGTACTTTTCCCCTAGGCCGTTCTAGTTATGCTTGTCGAGCGTCAGAACTGCGAAAATTTTGAGTTTCTCAAGCGTTTCTTACCTCCAAACTGTCATATCTCGCGAACGTATTGACCAATCCGCAAAATTTCTGTTGCATCTGAAAGTAGAAACTCGCCCGATTACAACTGTATGCGTACTTTTCCCCTAGCCCGTTCTAGTTATTCGTTTCGAGCAACAGAACTGCGAAAATTTTGAGTTTCTCAAGCGTTGCGTACCTCCAAACTGCCATATCTCGCGAACGGATTGACCAATCCGCAAAATTTCTGTTGCATCTGAAGGTAGAAACTCGCCCGATTACAACGGTGTGCGTACTTTTCCCCTAGGCCGTTCTAGTTATGCTTGTCGAGCGTCAGAACTGCGAAAATTTTGAGTTTCTCAAGCGTTTCTTACCTCCAAACTGTCATATCTCGCGAACGTATAGACCAATCCGCAAAATTTCTGTTGCATCTGAAAGTAGAAACTCGCCCGATTACAACTGTATGCGTACTTTTCCCCTAGCCCGTTCTAGTTATTCGTTTCGAGCACCAGAACTGCGAAAATTTTGAGTTTCTCAAGCGTTTCTTACCTCCAAACTGCCATATCTCGCGAACGGATTGACCAATCCGCAAAATTTCTGTTGCATCTGAAAGTAGAAACTCGCCCGATTACAACGGTATTCGTACTTTTCCCCTAGGCCGTTCTAGTTATTCGTTTCGAGCATCAGAACTGCGAAGATGTTGAGTTTCTCAAGCGTTTCTTACATACAAACTGCCATATCTCGCGAACGGATTGACCAATCGGCAAAATTTTTGTTGCATCTGAAAGTAGAAACTCGCCCGATTGCAACGGTATGCGTACTTTTCCCCTGGTCCGTTCTAGTTATTCGTTTCGAGCATCAGAACTGCGAAAATTTTGAGTTTCTCAAGCGTTTCTTACCTCCAAACTGCCATATCTCGCGAACGGATTGACCAATCCGCAAAATTTCTGTTGCATCTGAAAGTAGAAAGTCGCCCGATTACAACGGTTTGCGTACTTTTCCCCTAGACCGTTCTAGTTATGCTTGTCGAGCATCAGAACTGCGAAAATGTTGAGTTTCTCAAGCGTTTCTTACCTCCAAACGGCCATATCTCGCGAACGTATTGACTAATCCGCAAAATTTCTGTTGCATCTGACAGTAGAAACTCGCCCGATTACAACGGTATGCGTACTTTTCCCCTAGGCCGTTCTAGTTATTCGTTTCGAGCACCAGAACTGCGAAAATTTTGAGTTTCTCAAGCGTTTCTTACCTCCAAACTGCCATATCTCGCGAACGGATTGACCAATCCGCAAAATTTCTGTTGCATCTGAAAGTAGAAACTCGCCCGATTACAACGGTGTGCGTTCTTTTCCCCTAGGCCGTTCTGGTTATTCGTTTCGAGCATCAGAACTGTGAAAATTTTGAGTTTCTCAACCGTTTCTTACCTCCAAACTGCCATATCTCGCGAACGGATTGACCAATCCGCAAAATTTCTGTTGCATCTGAAAGTAGAAACTCGCCCGACTACAACGGTATGCGTACTTTTCCCCTAGTCCGTTCTAGTCATTCGTTTCGAGCATCAGAACTGCGAAAATTTTGAGTTTCTCAAGCGTTTCTTACCTCCAAACTGCCATATCTCGCGAACGGATTGACTAATCCGCAAAATTTCTGTTGCATCTGAAAGTAGAAACTCGCTCGATTACAACGGTATTCGTACTTTTCCCCTAGGCCGTTCTAGTTATTCGTTTCGAGCATCAGAACTGCGAAAATTTTGAGTTTCTCAAGCGTTTCTTACCTCCAAACTGACATATCTCGCGAACGGATTGACCAATCCGCAAAATTTCTGTTGCATCTGAAAGTAGAAACTCGCCCGATTACAACGGTATGCGTACTTTTCCCCTAGTCCGTTCTAGTTATTCGTTTCGAGCATCACAACTGCGAAAATTTTGAGTTTCTCAAGCGTTTCTTACCTCCAAACTGCCATATCTCGCGAACGGATTGACCAATCCGCAAAATTTCTGTTGCATCTGAAAGTAGAAACTCGCCCGATTACAACGGTATCCGTACTTTTCCCCTAGGCCGTTCTAGTTATTCGTTTCGAGCATCAGAACTGCAAAAATGTTGAGTTTCTCAAGCGTTTCTTACCTACAAACTGCCATATCTCGCGAACGGATTGACCAATCCGCAAAATTTCTATTGCATCTGAAAGTAGAAAGTCGCCCGATTACAACGGTATGCGTACTTTTCCCCTAGACTGTTCTAGTTATGCTTGTCGAGCATCAGAACTGCGAAAATTTTGAGTTTCTCAAGCGTTTCTTTCCTCCAAACTGCCATATCTCGCGAACGGATTGACCAATCCGCAAAATTTCTGTTGCATCTGAAAGTAGAAACTCGCCCGATTACAACGGTATCCGTACTTTTCCCCTAGGCCGTTCTAGTTATTCGTTTCGAGCATCAGAACTGCAAAAATGTTGAGTTTCTCAAGCGTTTCTTACCTACAAACTGCCATATCTCGCGAACGGATTGACCAATCCGCAAAATTTCTGTTGCATCTGAAAGTAGAAAGTCGCCCGATTACAACGGTATGCGTACTTTTCCCCTAGACTGTTCTAGTTATGCTTGTCGAGCATCAGAACTGCGAAAATTTTGAGTTTCTCAAGCGTTTCTTTCCTCCAAACTGCCATATCTCGCGAACGGATTGACTAATCCGCAAAATTTCTGTTGCATCTGACAGTAGAAACTCGCCCGATTACAACGGTATGCGTACTTTTCTCCTAGGCCGTTCTATTTATTCGTTTCGAGCATCAGAACTGCGAAAATTTTGAGTTTCTCAAGCGTTACTTACCTCCAAACTGCCATATCTCGCGAACGGATTGACCAATCCGCAAAATTTCTGTTGCATCTGAAAGTAGAAACTCGCCCGATTACAACGGTATGCGTACTTTTCCCCTAGTCCGTTCTAGTTATTCGTTTCGAGCATCAGAACTGCGAAAATTTTGAGTTTCTCAAGCGTTTCTTACCTCCAAACTGCCATATCTCGCGAACGGATTGACCAATCCGCAAAATTTCTGTTGCATCTGAAAGTAGAAACTCGCCCGATTACAACTGTATGCGTACTTTTCCCCTAGGCCGTTCTAGTTATTCGTTTCGAGCATCAGAACTGCGAAAATGTTCAGTTTCTCAAGCGTTTCTTACCTACAAACTGCCATATCTCGCGAACGGATTGACCAATCCGCAAAATTTCTATTGCATCTGAAAGTAGAAAGTCGCCCGATTACAACGGTATGCGTACTTTTCCCCTAGACTGTTCTAGTTATGCTTGTCGAGCATCAGAACTGCGAAAATTTTGAGTTTCTCAAGCGTTTCTTTCCTCCAAACTGCCATATCTCGCGAACGGATTGACTAATCCGCAAAATTTCTGTTGCATCTGACAGTAGAAACTCGCCCGATTACAACGGTATGCGTACTTTTCTCCTAGGCCGTTCTATTTATTCGTTTCGAGCATCAGAACTGCGAAAATTTTGAGTTTCTCAAGCGCTACTTACCTCCAAACTGCCATATCTCGCGAACGGATTGACCAATCCGCAAAATTTCTGTTGCATCTGAAAGTAGAAACTTGCCCGATTACAACGGTATGCGTACTTTTCCCCTAGTCCGTTCTAGTTATTCGTTTCGAGCATCAGAACTGCGAAAATTTTGAGTTTCTCAAGCGTTTCTTACCTCCACACTGCCATATCTCGCGAACGGATTGACCAATCCGCAAAATTTCTGTTGCATCTGAAAGTAGAAACTCGCCCGATTACAACTGTATGCGTACTTTTCCCCTTGGCCGTTCTAGTTATTCGTTTCGAGCATCAGAACTGCGAAAATGTTGAGTTTCTCAAGCGTTTCTTACCTACAAACTGCCATATCTCGCGAACGGATTGACCAATCCGCAAAATTTCTGTTGCATCTGAAAGTAGAAACTCGCCCGATTACAACGGTATGCGTACTTTTCCCCTAGTCCGTTCTAGTTATTCGTTTCGAGCATCAGAACTGCGAAAATGTTGAGTTTCTCAAGCGTTTCTTACCTACAAACTGCCATATCTCGCGAACGGATTGACCAATCCGCAAAATTTCTGTTGCATCTGAAAGTAGAAACTCGCCCGATTACAACGGTATGCGTACTTTTCCCCTAGTCCGTTCTAGTTATTCGTTTCGAGCATCAGAACTGCGAAAATTTTGAGTTTCTCAAGCGTTTCTTACCTCCAAACTGCCATATCTCGCGAATGGATGGACCAATCCGCAAAATTTCTGTTGCATCTGAATGTAGAAACTCGCCCGATTGCAACGGTATGCGTACTTTTCCCCTAGTCCGTTCTAGTTATTCGTTTCGAGCATCAGAACTGCGAAAATTTTGAGTTTCTCAAGCGTTTCTTACCTCCAAACTGCCATATCTCGCGAACGGATTGACCAATCCGCAAAATTTCTGTTGCATCTGAAAGTAGAAAGTCGCCCGATTACAACGGTTTGCGTACTTTTCCCCTAGACCGTTCTAGTTATGCTTGTCGAGCATCAGAACTGCGAAAATTTTGAGTTTCTCAAGCGTTTCTTACCTCCAAACTGCCATATCTCGCGAACGGAATGACCAATCCGCAAAATTTCTGTTGCATCTGAAAGTAGAAACTCGCCCGATTACAACGGTATGCGTACTTTTCCCCTAGGCCGTTCTAGTTATTCGTTTCGAGCATCAGAACTGCGAAAATTTTGAGTTTCTCAAGCGTTTCTTACCTCCAAACTGCCATATCTCGCGAATGGATGGACCAATCCGCAAAATTTCTGTTGCATCTGAATGTAGAAACTCGCCCGATTGCAACGGTATGCGTACTTTTCCCCTAGTCCGTTCTAGTTATTCGTTTCGAGCATCAGAACTGCGAAAATTTTGAGTTTCTCAAGCGTTTCTTACCTCCAAACTGCCATATCTCGCGAACGGATTGACCAATCCGCAAAATTTCTGTTGCATCTGAAAGTAGAAAGTCGCCCGATTACAACGGTTTGCGTACTTTTCCCCTAGACCGTTCTAGTTATGCTTGTCGAGCATCAGAACTGCGAAAATTTTGAGTTTCTCAAGCGTTTCTTACCTCCAAACTGCCATATCTCGCGAACGGAATGACCAATCCGCAAAATTTCTGTTGCATCTGAAAGTAGAAACTCGCCCGATTACAACGGTATGCGTACTTTTCCCCTAGCCCGTTCTAGTTATTCGTTTCGAGCATCAGAACTGCAAAAATGTTGAGTTTCTCAAGCGTTTCTTACCTACAAACTGCCATATCACGCGAACGGATTGACCAATCCGCAAAATTTCTGTTGCATCTGAAAGTAGAAAGTCGCCCGATTACAACGGTTTGCGTACTTTTCCCCTAGACCGTTCTAGTTATGCTTGTCGAGCATCAGAACTGCGAAAATTTTGAGTTTCTCAAGCGTTTCTTACCTCCAAACTGCCATATCTCGCGAACGGATTGACCAATCCGCAAAATTTCTGTTGCATCTGAAAGTAGAAACTCGCCTGATTACAACGGTATGCGTACTTTTCCCCTAGTCCGTTCTAGTTATTCGTTTCGAGCATCAGAACTGCGAAAATTTTGAGTTTCTCAAGCGTTTCTTACCTCCAAACTGCCATATCTCGCGAACGGATTGACCAATCCGCAAAATTTCTGTTGCATCTGAAAGTAGAATCTCGCCCGATTACAACGGTATGCTTACTTTTCCCCTAGTCCGTTCTAGTTATTCGTTTCGAGCATCAGCACTGCGAAAATTTTGAGTTTCTCAAGCGTTTCTTACCTCCAAACTGCCATATCTCGCGAACGGATTGACCAATCCGCAAAATTTCTGTTGCATCTGAAAGTAGAAACTCGCCCGATTACAACTGTATGCGTACTTTTCCCCTAGGCCGTTCTAGTTATTCGTTTCGAGCATCAGAACTGCGAAAATGTTCAGTTTCTCAAGCGTTTCTTACCTACAAACTGCCATATCTCGCGAACGGATTGACCAATCCGCAAAATTTCTATTGCATCTGAAAGTAGAAAGTCGCCCGATTACAACGGTATGCGTACTTTTCCCCTAGACTGTTCTAGTTATGCTTGTCGAGCATCAGAACTGCGAAAATTTTGAGTTTCTCAAGCGTTTCTTACCTCCAAACTGCCATATCTCGCGAACGGATTGACCAATCCGCAAAATTTCTGTTGCATCTGAAAGTAGAAACTCGCCTGATTACAACGGTATGCGTACTTTTCCCCTAGTCCGTTCTAGTTATTCGTTTCGAGCATCAGAACTGCGAAAATTTTGAGTTTCTCAAGCGTTTCTTACCTCCAAACTGCCATATCTCGCGAACGGATTGACCAATCCGCAAAATTTCTGTTGCATCTGAAAGTAGAATCTCGCCCGATTACAACGGTATGCTTACTTTTCCCCTAGTCCGTTCTAGTTATTCGTTTCGAGCATCAGAACTGCGAAAATTTTGAGTTTCTCAAGCGTTTCTTACCTCCAAACTGCCATATCTCGCGAACGGATTGACTAATCCGCAAAATTTCTGTTGCATCTGACAGTAGAAACTCGCCCGATTACAACGGTATGCGTACTTTTCTCCTAGGCCGTTCTATTTATTCGTTTCGAGCATCAGAACTGCGAAAATTTTGAGTTTCTCAAGCGTTACTTACCTCCAAACTGCCATATCTCGCGAACGGATTGACCAATCCGCAAAATTTCTGTTGCATCTGAAAGTAGAAACTCGCCCGATTACAACGGTATGCGTACTTTTCCCCTAGTCCGTTCTAGTTATTCGTTTCGAGCATCAGAACTGCGAAAATTTTGAGTTTCTCAAGCGTTTCTTACCTCCACACTGCCATATCTCGCGAACGGATTGACCAATCCGCAAAATTTCTGTTGCATCTGAAAGTAGAAACTCGCCCGATTACAACTGTATGCGTACTTTTCCCCTTGGCCGTTCTAGTTATTCGTTTCGAGCATCAGAACTGCGAAAATTTTGAGTTTCTCAAGCGTTTCTTACCTCCAAACTGCCATATCTCGCGAACGGATTGACCAATCCGCAAAATTTCTGTTGCATCTGAAAGTAGAAAGTCGCCCGATTACAACGGTTTGCGTACTTTTCCCCTAGACCGTTCTAGTTATGCTTGTCGAGCATCAGAACTGCGAAAATTTTGAGTTTCTCAAGCGTTTCTTACCTCCAAACTGCCATATCTCGCGAACGGAATGACCAATCCGCAAAATTTCTGTTGCATCTGAAAGTAGAAACTCGCCCGATTACAACGGTATGCGTACTTTTCCCCTAGGCCGTTCTAGTTATTCGTTTCGAGCATCAGAACTGCGAAAATTTTGAGTTTCTCAAGCGTTTCTTACCTCCAAACTGCCATATCTCGCGAATGGATGGACCAATCCGCAAAATTTCTGTTGCATCTGAATGTAGAAACTCGCCCGATTGCAACGGTATGCGTACTTTTCCCCTAGTCCGTTCTAGTTATTCGTTTCGAGCATCAGAACTGCGAAAATTTTGAGTTTCTCAAGCGTTTCTTACCTCCAAACTGCCATATCTCGTGAACGGATTGACCAATCCGCAAAATTTCTGTTGCATCTGAAAGTAGAAAGTCGCCCGATTACAACGGTTTGCGTACTTTTCCCCTAGACCGTTCTAGTTATGCTTGTCGAGCATCAGAACTGCGAAAATTTTGAGTTTCTCAAGCGTTTCTTACCTCCAAACTGCCATATCTCGCGAACGGAATGACCAATCCGCAAAATTTCTGTTGCATCTGAAAGTAGAAACTCGCCCGATTACAACGGTATGCGTACTTTTCCCCTAGCCCGTTCTAGTTATTCGTTTCGAGCATCAGAACTGCAAAAATGTTGAGTTTCTCAAGCGTTTCTTACCTACAAACTGCCATATCACGCGAACGGATTGACCAATCCGCAAAATTTCTGTTGCATCTGAAAGTAGAAAGTCGCCCGATTACAACGGTTTGCGTACTTTTCCCCTAGACCGTTCTCGTTATGCTTGTCGAGCATCAGAACTGCGAAAATTTTGAGTTTCTCAAGCGTTTCTTACCTCCAAACTGCCATATCTCGCGAACGGATTGACCAATCCGCAAAATTTCTGTTGCATCTGAAAGTAGAAACTCGCCTGATTACAACGGTATGCGTACTTTTCCCCTGGTCCGTTCTAGTTATTCGTTTCGAGCATCAGAACTGCGAAAATTTTGAGTTTCTCAAGCGTTTCTTACCTCCAAACTGCCATATCTCGCGAACGGATTGACCAATCCGCAAAATTTCTGTTGCATCTGAAAGTAGAATCTCGCCCGATTACAACGGTATGCTTACTTTTCCCCTAGTCCGTTCTAGTTATTCGTTTCGAGCATCAGAACTGCGAAAATTTTGAGTTTCTCAAGCGTTTCTTACCTCCAAACTGCCATATCTCGCGAACGGATTGACCAATCCGCAAAATTTCTGTTGCATCTGAAAGTAGAAACTCGCCCGATTGCAACGGTATGCGTACTTTTCCCCTGGTCCGTTCTAGTTATTCGTTTCGAGCATCAGAACTGCGAAAATTTTAAGTTTCTCAAGCGTTTCTTACCTCCAAACTGCCATATCTCGCGAACGGATTGACCAATCCGCAAAATTTCTGTTGCATCTGAAAGTAGAAACTCGCCCGATTACAACTGTATGCGTACTTTTCCCCTAGGCCGTTCTATTTATTCGTTTCGAGCATCAGAACTGCGAAAATTTTGAGTTTCTCAAGCGTTACTTACCTCCAAACTGCCATATCTCGCGAACGGATTGACCAATCCGCAAAATTTCTGTTGCATCTGAAAGTAGAAACTCGCCCGATTACAACGGTATGCGTACTTTTCCCCTAGTCCGTTCTAGTTATTCGTTTCGAGCATCAGAACTGCGAAAATTTTGAGTTTCTCAAGCGTTTCTTACCTCCACACTGCCATATCTCGCGAACGGATTGACCAATCCGCAAAATTTCTGTTGCATCTGAAAGTAGAAACTCGCCCGATTACAACTGTATGCGTACTTTTCCCCTTGGCCGTTCTAGTTATTCGTTTCGAGCATCAGAACTGCGAAAATGTTGAGTTTCTCAAGCGTTTCTTACCTACAAACTGCCATATCTCGCGAACGGATTGACCAATCCGCAAAATTTCTGTTGCATCTGAAAGTAGAAACTCGCCCGATTACAACGGTATGCGTACTTTTCCCCTAGTCCGTTCTAGTTATTCGTTTCGAGCATCAGAACTGCGAAAATTTTGAGTTTCTCAAGCGTTTCTTACCTCCAAACTGCCATATCTCGCGAATGGATGGACCAATCCGCAAAATTTCTGTTGCATCTGAATGTAGAAACTCGCCCGATTGCAACGGTATGCGTACTTTTCCCCTAGTCCGTTCTAGTTATTCGTTTCGAGCATCAGAACTGCGAAAATTTTGAGTTTCTCAAGCGTTTCTTAACTCCAAACTGCCATATCTCGCGAACGGATTGACCAATCCGCAAAATTTCTGTTGCATCTGAAAGTAGAAAGTCGCCCGATTACAACGGTTTGCGTACTTTTCCCCTAGACCGTTCTAGTTATGCTTGTCGAGCATCAGAACTGCGAAAATTTTGAGTTTCTCAAGCGTTTCTTACCTCCAAACTGCCATATCTCGCGAACGGAATGACCAATCCGCAAAATTTCTGTTGCATCTGAAAGTAGAAACTCGCCCGATTACAACGGTATGCGTACTTTTCCCCTAGCCCGTTCTAGTTATTCGTTTCGAGCATCAGAACTGCAAAAATGTTGAGTTTCTCAAGCGTTTCTTACCTACAAACTGCCATATCACGCGAACGGATTGACCAATCCGCAAAATTTCTGTTGCATCTGAAAGTAGAAAGTCGCCCGATTACAACGGTTTGCGTACTTTTCCCCTAGACCGTTCTAGTTATGCTTGTCGAGCATCAGAACTGCGAAAATTTTGAGTTTCTCAAGCGTTTCTTACCTCCAAACTGCCATATCTCGCGAACGGATTGACCAATCCGCAAAATTTCTGTTGCATCTGAAAGTAGAAACTCGCCTGATTACAACGGTATGCGTACTTTTCCCCTAGTCCGTTCTAGTTATTCGTTTCGAGCATCAGAACTGCGAAAATTTTGAGTTTCTCAAGCGTTTCTTACCTCCAAACTGCCATATCTCGCGAACGGATTGACCAATCCGCAAAATTTCTGTTGCATCTGAAAGTAGAATCTCGCCCGATTACAACGGTATGCTTACTTTTCACCTAGTCCGTTCTAGTTATTCGTTTCGAGCATCAGAACTGCGAAAATTTTGAGTTTCTCAAGCGTTTCTTACCTCCAAACTGCCATATCTCGCGAACGGATTGACCAATCCGCAAAATTTCTGTTGCATCTGAAAGTAGAAACTCGCCCGATTGCAACGGTATGCGTACTTTTCCCCTGGTCCGTTCTAGTTATTCGTTTCGAGCATCAGAACTGCGAAAATTTTAAGTTTCTCAAGCGTTTCTTACCTCCAAACTGCCATATCTCGCGAACGGATTGACCAATCCGCAAAATTTCTGTTGCATCTGAAAGTAGAAAGTCGCCCGATTACAACGGTTTGCGTACTTTTCCCCTAGACCGTTCTAGTTATGCTTGTCGAGCATCAGAACTGCGAAAATTTTGAGTTTCTCAAGCGTTTCTTACCTCCAAACTGCCATATCTCGCGAACGTATTGACTAATCCGCAAAATTTCTGTTGCATCTGACAGTAGAAACTCGCCCGATTACAACGGTATGCGTACTTTTCCCTTAGGCCGTTCTAGTTATTCGTTTCGAGCACCAGAACTGCGAAAATTTTGAGTTTCTCAAGCGTTTCTTACCTCCAAACTGCCATATCTCGCGAACGGATTGACCAATCCGCAAAATTTCTGTTGCATCTGAAAGTAGAAACTCGCCCGATTACAACGGTGTGCGTTCTTTTCCCCTAGTCCGTTCTAGTCATTCGTTTCGAGCATCAGAACTGCGAAAATTTTGAGTTTCTCAAGCGTTTCTTACCTCCAAACTGCCATATCTCGCGAACGGATTGACTAATCCGCAAAATTTCTGTTGCATCTGAAAGTAGAAACTCGCTCGATTACAACGGTATTCGTACTTTTCCCCTAGGCCGTTCTAGTTATTCGTTTCGAGCATCAGAACTGCGAAGATGTTGAGTTTCTCAAGCGTTTCTTACATACAAACTGCCATATCTCGCGAACGGATTGACCAATCCGCAAAATTTTTGTTGCATCTGAAAGTAGAAACTCGCCCGATTGCAACGGTATGCGTACTTTTCCCCTGGTCCGTTCTAGTTATTCGTTTCGAGCATCAGAACTGCGAAAATTTTGAGTTTCTCAAGCGTTTCTTACCTCCAAACTGCCATATCTCGCGAACGGATTGACCAATCCGCAAAATTTCTGTTGCATCTGAAAGTAGAAAGTCGCCCGATTACAACGGTTTGCGTACTTTTCCCCTAGACCGTTCTAGTTATGCTTGTCGAGCATCAGAACTGCGAAAATGTTGAGTTTCTCAAGCGTTTCTTACCTCCAAACTGCCATATCTCGCGAACGTATTGACTAATCCGCAAAATTTCTGTTGCATCTGACAGTAGAAACTCGCCCGATTACAACGGTATGCGTACTTTTCCCCTAGGCCGTTCTAGTTATTCGTTTCGAGCACCAGAACTGCGAAAATTTTGAGTTTCTCAAGCGTTTCTTACCTCCAAACTGCCATATCTCGCGAACGGATTGACCAATCCGCAAAATTTCTGTTGCATCTGAAAGTAGAAACTCGCCCGATTACAACGGTGTGCGTTCTTTTCCCCTAGGCCGTTCTGGTTATTCGTTTCGAGCATCAGAACTGTGAAAATTTTGAGTTTCTCAACCGTTTCTTACCTCCAAACTGCCATATCTCGCGAACGGATTGACCAATCCGCAAAATTTCTGTTGCATCTGAAAGTAGAAACTCGCCCGACTACAACGGTATGCGTACTTTTCCCCTAGTCCGTTCTAGTCATTCGTTTCGAGCATCAGAACTGCGAAAATTTTGAGTTTCTCAAGCGTTTCTTACCTCCAAACTGCCATATCTCGCGAACGGATTGACTAATCCGCAAAATTTCTGTTGCATCTGAAAGTAGAAACTCGCTCGATTACAACGGTATTCGTACTTTTCCCCTAGGCCGTTCTAGTTATTCGTTTCGAGCATCAGAACTGCGAAAATGTTGAGTTTCTCAAGCGTTTCTTACATACAAACTGCCATATCTCGCGAACGGATTGACCAATCCGCAAAATTTCTGTTGCATCTGACAGTAGAAACTCGCCCGATTACAACGGTATGCGTACTTTTCCCCTAGGCCGTTCTAGTTATGCTTGTCGAGCGTCAGAACTGCGAAAATTTTGAGTTTCTCAAGCGTTTCTTACCTCCAAACTGCCATATCTCGCGAACGTATTGACCAATCCGCAAAATTTCTGTTGCATCTGAAAGTAGAAACTCGCCCGATTACAACTGTATGCGTACTTTTCCCCTAGCACGTTCTAGTTATTCGTTTCGAGCAACAGAACTGCGAAAATTTTGAGTTTCTCAAGCGTTGCGTACCTCCAAACTGCCATATCTCGCGAACGGATTGACCAATCCGCAAAATTTCTGTTGCATCTGAAGGTAGAAATTCGCCCGATTACAACGGTATGCGTACTTTTCCCCTAGGCCGTTCTAGTTATTCGTTTCGAGCATCAGAACTGCGAAAATTTTGAGTTTCTCAAGCGTTTCTCACCTACAAACTGCCACATCTCGCGAACAGATTGACCAATCCGCAAAATTTCTGTTGCATCTGAAAGTAGAAACTCGCCCGATTACAACGGTGTGGGTACTTTTCCCCTAGGCCGTTCTTGTTATTCGTTTCGAGCATCAGAACCGCGAAAATTTTGAGTTTCTCAAGCGTTTCTTACCTCCAAACTGCCATATCTCGCGAACGGATTGACCAATCCGCAAAATTTCTGTTGCATCTGAAAGTAGAAACTCGCCCGATTACAACTGTATGCGTACTTTTCCCCTAGCCCGTTCTAGTTATTCGTTTCGAGCATCAGAACTGTGAAAATTTTGAGTTTCTCAAGCGTTTCTTACTTCCAAACTGCCATATCTCGCGAACGTATTGACCAATCCGCAAAATTTCTGTTGCATCTGAAAGTAGAAACTCGCCCGATTACAACACTATTCGTACTTTTCCCCTAGGCCGTTCTAGTTATTCGTTTTGAGCATCAGAACTGCGAAAATTTTGAGTTTCTCAAGCGTTTCTTACCTCCAAACTGCCATATCTCGCGAACGGATTGACCAATCCGCAAAATTTCTGTTGCATCTGAAGGTAGAAACTCGCCCGATTACAACGGTGTGCGTACTTTTCCCCTAGGCCGTTCTAGTTATGCTTGTCGAGCGTCAGAACTGCGAAAATTTTGAGTTTCTCAAGCGTTTCTTACCTCCAAACTGTCATATCTCGCGAACGTATTGACCAATCCGCAAAATTTCTGTTGCATCTGAAAGTAGAAACTCGCCCGATTACAACTGTATGCGTACTTTTCCCCTAGCCCGTTCTAGTTATTCGTTTCGAGCAACAGAACTGCGAAAATTTTGAGTTTCTCAAGCGTTGCGTACCTCCAAACTGCCATATCTCGCGAACGGATTGACCAATCCGCAAAATTTCTGTTGCATCTGAAGGTAGAAACTCGCCCGATTACAACGGTGTGCGTACTTTTCCCCTAGGCCGTTCTAGTTATGCTTGTCGAGCGTCAGAACTGCGAAAATTTTGAGTTTCTCAAGCGTTTCTTACCTCCAAACTGTCATATCTCGCGAACGTATTGACCAATCCGCAAAATTTCTGTTGCATCTGAAAGTAGAAACTCGCCCGATTACAACTGTATGCGTACTTTTCCCCTAGCCCGTTCTAGTTATTCGTTTCGAGCACCAGAACTGCGAAAATTTTGAGTTTCTCAAGCGTTTCTTACCTCCAAACTGCCATATCTCGCGAACGGATTGACCAATCCGCAAAATTTCTGTTGCATCTGAAAGTAGAAACTCGCCCGATTACAACGGTGTGCGTTCTTTTCCCCTAGTCCGTTCTAGTCATTCGTTTCGAGCATCAGAACTGCGAAAATTTTGAGTTTCTCAAGCGTTTCTTACCTCCAAACTGCCATATCTCGCGAACGGATTGACTAATCCGCAAAATTTCTGTTGCATCTGAAAGTAGAAACTCGCTCGATTACAACGGTATTCGTACTTTTCCCCTAGGCCGTTCTAGTTATTCGTTTCGAGCATCAGAACTGCGAAGATGTTGAGTTTCTCAAGCGTTTCTTACATACAAACTGCCATATCTCGCGAACGGATTGACCAATCCGCAAAATTTTTGTTGCATCTGAAAGTAGAAACTCGCCCGATTGCAACGGTATGCGTACTTTTCCCCTGGTCCGTTCTAGTTATTCGTTTCGAGCATCAGAACTGCGAAAATTTTGAGTTTCTCAAGCGTTTCTTACCTCCAAACTGCCATATCTCGCGAACGGATTGACCAATCCGCAAAATTTCTGTTGCATCTGAAAGTAGAAAGTCGCCCGATTACAACGGTTTGCGTACTTTTCCCCTAGACCGTTCTAGTTATGCTTGTCGAGCATCAGAACTGCGAAAATGTTGAGTTTCTCAAGCGTTTCTTACCTCCAAACGGCCATATCTCGCGAACGTATTGACTAATCCGCAAAATTTCTGTTGCATCTGAAAGTAGAAACTCGCCCGATTACAACGGTATGCGTACTTTTCCCCTAGGCCGCCCTAGTTATTCGTTTCGAGCATCAGAACTGCGAAAATTTTGAGTTTCTCAAGCGAGTCTTACTTCCAAACTGCCATATCTCGCGAACGGATTGACTAATCCGCAAAATTTCTGTTGCATCTGAAAGTAGAAACTCGCCCGATTACAACACTATGCGTACTTTTCCCCTAGGCCGTTCTAGTTATTCGTTTCGAGCATCAGAACTGCGAAAATTTTGAGTTTCTCAAGCGTTTCTTACCTCCAAACTGCCATATCTCGCGAACGGATTGACCAATCCGCAAAATTTCTGTTGCATCTGAAAGTAGAAACTCGCCCGATTACAACGGTATGCGTACTTTTCCCCTAGCCCGTTCTAGTTATTCGTTTCGAGCATCAGAACTGCGAAAATTTTGAGTTTCTCAAGCGTTTCTCACCTACAAACTGCCACATCTCGCGAACAGATTGACCAATCCGCAAAATTTCTGTTGCATCTGAAAGTAGAAACTCGCCCGATTACAACGGTGTGGGTACTTTTCCCCTAGGCCGTTCTTGTTATTCGTTTCGAGCATCAGAACCGCGAAAATTTTGAGTTTCTCAAGCGTTTCTTACCTCCAAACTGCCATATCTCGCGAACGGATTGACCAATCCGCAAAATTTTTGTTGCATCTGAAAGTAGAAACTCGCCCGATTACAACGGTATGCGTACTTTTCCCCTAGGCCGTTCTAGTTATTCGTTTCGAGCATCAGAACTGCGAAAATTTTGAGTTTCTCAAGCGTTGCTTACCTCCAAACTGCCATATCTCGCGAACGGATTGACCAATCCGCAAAATTTCTGTTGCATCTGAAAGTAGAAACTCGCCCGATTACAACGGTGTGCGTACTTTTCCCCTAGGCCGTTCTAGTTATGCTTGTCGAGCATCAGAACTGCGAAAATTTTGAGTTTCTCAAGCGTTTCTTACTTCCAAACTGCCATATCTCGCGAAAGGATTGACCAATCTGCAAAATTTCTGTTGCATCTGCAGGTCGAAACTCGCCCGATTACAACGGTATGCGTACTTTTCCCCTAGCCCGTTCTAGTTATTCGTTTCGAGCATCAGAACTGTGAAAATTTTGAGTTTCTCAAGCGTTTCTTACTTCCAAACTGCCATATCTCGCGAACGTATTGACCAATCCGCAAAATTTCTGTTGCATCTGAAAGTAGAAACTCGCCCGATTACAACACTATTCGTACTTTTCCCCTAGGCCGTTCTAGTTATTCGTTTCGAGCATCAGAACTGCGAAAATTTTGAGTTTCTCAAGCGTTTCTTACCTCCAAACTGCCATATCTCGCGAACGGATTGACCAATCCGCAAAATTTCTGTTGCATCTGAAGGTAGAAACTCGCCCGATTACAACGGTGTGCGTACTTTTCCCCTAGGCCGTTCTAGTTATGCTTGTCGAGCGTCAGAACTGCGAAAATTTTGAGTTTCTCAAGCGTTTCTTACCTCCAAACTGCCATATCTCGCGAACGTATTGACCAATCCGCAAAATTTCTGTTGCATCTGAAAGTAGAAACTCGCCCGATTACAACTGTATGCGTACTTTTCCCCTAGCACGTTCTAGTTATTCGTTTCGAGCAACAGAACTGCGAAAATTTTGAGTTTCTCAAGCGTTGCGTACCTCCAAACTGCCATATCTCGCGAACGGATTGACCAATCCGCAAAATTTCTGTTGCATCTGAAGGTAGAAATTCGCCCGATTACAACGGTATGCGTACTTTTCCCCTAGGCCGTTCTAGTTATTCGTTTCGAGCATCAGAACTGCGAAAATTTTGAGTTTCTCAAGCGTTTCTCACCTACAAACTGCCACATCTCGCGAACAGATTGACCAATCCGCAAAATTTCTGTTGCATCTGAAAGTAGAAACTCGCCCGATTACAACGGTGTGGGTACTTTTCCCCTAGGCCGTTCTTGTTATTCGTTTCGAGCATCAGAACCGCGAAAATTTTGAGTTTCTCAAGCGTTTCTTACCTCCAAACTGCCATATCTCGCGAACGGATTGACCAATCCGCAAAATTTCTGTTGCATCTGAAAGTAGAAACTCGCCCGATTACAACTGTATGCGTACTTTTCCCCTAGCCCGTTCTAGTTATTCGTTTCGAGCATCAGAACTGTGAAAATTTTGAGTTTCTCAAGCGTTTCTTACTTCCAAACTGCCATATCTCGCGAACGTATTGACCAATCCGCAAAATTTCTGTTGCATCTGAAAGTAGAAACTCGCCCGATTACAACACTATTCGTACTTTTCCCCTAGGCCGTTCTAGTTATTCGTTTCGAGCATCAGAACTGCGAAAATTTTGAGTTTCTCAAGCGTTTCTTACCTCCAAACTGCCATATCTCGCGAACGGATTGACCAATCCGCAAAATTTCTGTTGCATCTGAAGGTAGAAACTCGCCCGATTACAACGGTGTGCGTACTTTTCCCCTAGGCCGTTCTAGTTATGCTTGTCGAGCGTCAGAACTGCGAAAATTTTGAGTTTCTCAAGCGTTTCTTACCTCCAAACTGTCATATCTCGCGAACGTATTGACCAATCCGCAAAATTTCTGTTGCATCTGAAAGTAGAAACTCGCCCGATTACAACTGTATGCGTACTTTTCCCCTAGCCCGTTCTAGTTATTCGTTTCGAGCAACAGAACTGCGAAAATTTTGAGTTTCTGAAGCGTTGCGTACCTCCAAACTGCCATATCTCGCGAACGGATTGACCAATCCGCAAAATTTCTGTTGCATCTGAAGGTAGAAACTCGCCCGATTACAACGGTGTGCGTACTTTTCCCCTAGGCCGTTCTAGTTATGCTTGTCGAGCGTCAGAACTGCGAAAATTTTGAGTTTCTCAAGCGTTTCTTACCTCCAAACTGTCATATCTCGCGAACGTATTGACCAATCCGCAAAATTTCTGTTGCATCTGAAAGTAGAAACTCGCCCGATTACAACTGTATGCGTACTTTTCCCCTAGCCCGTTCTAGTTATTCGTTTCGAGCACCAGAACTGCGAAAATTTTGAGTTTCTCAAGCGTTTCTTACCTCCAAACTGCCATATCTCGCGAACGGATTGACCAATCCGCAAAATTTCTGTTGCATCTGAAAGTAGAAACTCGCCCGATTACAACGGTGTGCGTTCTTTTCCCCTAGTCCGTTCTAGTCATTCGTTTCGAGCATCAGAACTGCGAAAATTTTGAGTTTCTCAAGCGTTTCTTACCTCCAAACTGCCATATCTCGCGAACGGATTGACTAATCCGCAAAATTTCTGTTGCATCTGAAAGTAGAAACTCGCTCGATTACAACGGTATTCGTACTTTTCCCCTAGGCCGTTCTAGTTATTCGTTTCGAGCATCAGAACTGCGAAGATGTTGAGTTTCTCAAGCGTTTCTTACATACAAACTGCCATATCTCGCGAACGGATTGACCAATCCGCAAAATTTTTGTTGCATCTGAAAGTAGAAACTCGCCCGATTGCAACGGTATGCGTACTTTTCCCCTGGTCCGTTCTAGTTATTCGTTTCGAGCATCAGAACTGCGAAAATTTTGAGTTTCTCAAGCGTTTCTTACCTCCAAACTGCCATATCTCGCGAACGGATTGACCAATCCGCAAAATTTCTGTTGCATCTGAAAGTAGAAAGTCGCCCGATTACAACGGTTTGCGTACTTTTCCCCTAGACCGTTCTAGTTATGCTTGTCGAGCATCAGAACTGCGAAAATGTTGAGTTTCTCAAGCGTTTCTTACCTCCAAACGGCCATATCTCGCGAACGTATTGACTAATCCGCAAAATTTCTGTTGCATCTGACAGTAGAAACTCGCCCGATTACAACGGTATGCGTACTTTTCCCCTAGGCCGTTCTAGTTATTCGTTTCGAGCACCAGAACTGCGAATATTTTGAGTTTCTCAAGCGTTTCTTACCTCCAAACTGCCATATCTCGCGAACGGATTGACCAATCCGCAAAATTTCTGTTGCATCTGAAAGTAGAAACTCGCCCGATTACAACGGTGTGCGTACTTTTCCCCTAGTCCGTTCTAGTTATTCGTTTCGAGCACCACAACTGCGAAAATTTTGAGTTTCTCAAGCGTTTCTTACCTCCAAACTGCCATATCTCGCGAACGGATTGACCAATCCGCAAAATTTCTGTTGCATCTGAAAGTAGAAACTCGCCCGATTACAACGGTATCCGTACTTTTCCCCTAGGCCGTTCTAGTTATTCGTTTCGAGCATCAGAACTGCAAAAATGTTGAGTTTCTCAAGCGTTTCTTACCTACAAACTGCCATATCTCGCGAACGGATTGACCAATCCGCAAAATTTCTATTGCATCTGAAAGTAGAAAGTCGCCCGATTACAACGGTATGCGTACTTTTCCCCTAGACTGTTCTAGTTATGCTTGTCGAGCATCAGAACTGCGAAAATTTTGAGTTTCTCAAGCGTTTCTTTCCTCCAAACTGCCATATCTCGCGAACGGATTGACCAATCCGCAAAATTTCTGTTGCATCTGAAAGTAGAAACTCGCCCGATTACAACGGTATCCGTACTTTTCCCCTAGGCCGTTCTAGTTATTCGTTTCGAGCATCAGAACTGCAAAAATGTTGAGTTTCTCAAGCGTTTCTTACCTACAAACTGCCATATCTCGCGAACGGATTGACCAATCCGCAAAATTTCTGTTGCATCTGAAAGTAGAAAGTCGCCCGATTACAACGGTATGCGTACTTTTCCCCTAGACTGTTCTAGTTATGCTTGTCGAGCATCAGAACTGCGAAAATTTTGAGTTTCTCAAGCGTTTCTTTCCTCCAAACTGCCATATCTCGCGAACGGATTGACTAATCCGCAAAATTTCTGTTGCATCTGACAGTAGAAACTCGCCCGATTACAACGGTATGCGTACTTTTCTCCTAGGCCGTTCTATTTATTCGTTTCGAGCATCAGAACTGCGAAAATTTTGAGTTTCTCAAGCGTTACTTACCTCCAAACTGCCATATCTCGCGAACGGATTGACCAATCCGCAAAATTTCTGTTGCATCTGAAAGTAGAAACTCGCCCGATTACAACGGTATGCGTACTTTTCCCCTAGTCCGTTCTAGTTATTCGTTTCGAGCATCAGAACTGTGAAAATTTTGAGTTTCTCAACCGTTTCTTACCTCCAAACTGCCATATCTCGCGAACGGATTGACCAATCCGCAAAATTTCTGTTGCATCTGAAAGTAGAAACTCGCCCGACTACAACGGTATGCGTACTTTTCCCCTAGTCCGTTTTAGTCATTCGTTTCGAGCATCAGAACTGCGAAAATTTTGAGTTCCTCAAGCGTTTCTTACCTCCAAACTGCCATATCTCGCGAACGGATTGACTAATCCGCAAAATTTCTGTTGCATCTGAAAGTAGAAACTCGCCCGATTACAACGGTATTCGTACTTTTCCCCTAGGCCGTTCTAGTTATTCGTTTCGAGCATCAGAACTGCGAAAATGTTGAGTTTCTCAAGCGTTTCTTACATACAAACTGCCATATCTCGCGAACGGATTGACCAATCCGCAAAATTTTTGTTGCATCTGAAAGTAGAAACTCGCCTGATTACAACGGTCTTCGTACTTTTCCCCTAGTCCGTTCTAGTTATTCGTTTCGAGCAACAGAAGTGCGAAAATTTTGAGTTTCTCAAGCGTTGATACCTCCAAACTGCCATATCTCGCGAACGGATTGACCAATCCGCAAAATTTCTGTTGCATCTGAAAGTAGAAACACGCCCGATTACAACGGTGTGCGTACTTTTCCCCTAGGCCGTTCCAGTTATGCTTGTTGAGCATCAGAACTGCTAAAATTTTGAGTTTCTCGAGCGTTTCTTACCTCCAAACTGCCATATCTCGCGAACGGATTGACCAATCCGCAGAATTTCTGTTGCATCTGAAAGTAGAAACTCGCCCGATTACAACGGTATGCGTACTTTTCCCCTAGTCCGTTCTAGTTATTCGTTTCGAGCATCAGAACTGCGAAATTGTTGAGTTTCTCAAGCGTTTCTTACCTCCAAACTGCCATATCTCGCGAACGGATTGACCAATCCGTAAAATTTCTGTTGCATCTGAAGGTAGAAACTCGCCCGATTGCAACGGTATGCGTACTTTTCCCCTAGTCCGTTCTAGTTATTCGTTTCGAGCATCAGAACTGCAAAAATGTTGAGTTTCTCAAGCGTTTCTTACCTACAAACTGCCATATCTCGCGAACGGATTGACCAATCCGTAAAATTTCTGTTGCATCTGAAGGTAGAAACTCGCCCGATTGCAACGGTATGCGTACTTTTCCCCTAGTCCGTTCTAGTTATTCGTTTCGAGCATCAGAACTGCGAAAATGTTGAGTTTCTCAAGCGTTTCTTACCTCCAAACTGCCATATCTCGCGAACGGATTGACCAATCCGCAAAATTTCTGTTGCATCTGAAAGTAGAAACACGCCCGATTACAACGGTGTGCGTACTTTTCCCCTAGGCCGTTCCAGTTATGCTTGTTGAGCATCAGAACTGCTAAAATTTTGAGTTTCTCGAGCGTTTCTTACCTCCAAACTGCCATATCTCGCGAACGGATTGACCAATCCGCAGAATTTCTGTTGCATCTGAAAGTAGAAACTCGCCCGATTACAACGATGTGCGTACTTTTCCCCTAGGCCGTTCTTGTTATTCGTTTCGAGCATCAGAACCGCGAAAATTTTGAGTTTCTCAAGCGTTTCTTACATCCAAACTGCCATATCTCGCGAACGGATTGACCAATCCGCAAAATTTCTGTTGCATCTGAAAGTAGAAACTCGCCCGATTACAACGGTATGCGTACTTTTCCCCTAGGCCGTTCTAGTTATTCCTTTCGAGCATCAGAACTGCGAAAATTTTGAGTTTCTCAAGCGTTTCTTACCTCCAAACTGCCATATCTCGCGAACGGATTGACCAATCCGCAAAATTTCTGTTGCATCTGAAAGTAGAAACTCGCCCGATTACAACGGTATGCGTACTTTTCCCCTAGCCCTTTCTAGTTATTCGTTTCGAGCAACAGAACTGCGAAAATTTTGAGTTTCTCGAGCGTTTCTTACCTCCAAACTGCCATATCTCGCGAACGGATTGACCAATCCGCAAAATTTCTGATGCATCTGAAAGTAGAAACTCGCCCGATGACAACGGTATGCGTACGTTTCCCCTAGGCCGTTCTGGTTATGCTTGTCGAGCATCAGAACTGCGAAAATTTTGAGTTTCTCGAGCGTTTCTTACCTCCAAACTGCCATATCTCGCGAACGGATTGACCAATCCGCAAAATTTCTGTTGCATCTGAAAGTAGAAACTCGCCCGATTACAACGGTATGCGTACTTTTCCCCTAGCCCTTTCTAGTTATACGTTTCGAGCAACAGAACTGCGAAAATTTTGAGTTTCTCGAGCGTTTCTTACCTCCAAACTGCCATATCTCGCGAAAGGATTGATCAATCCGCAAAATTTCTGTTGCATCTGAAAGTAGAAACTCGCCCGATTACAACGGTGTGCGTACTTTTCCCCTAGGCCGTTCTAGTTATGCTTGTCGAGCATCAGAACTGCGAAAATTTTGAGTTTCTCAAGCGTTGCTTACCTCCAAACTGCCATATCTCGCGAACGGATTGACCAATCCGCAAAATTTCTGTTGCATCTGAAGGTCGAAACTCGCCCGATTACAACGGTATGCGTACTTTTCCCCTAGGCCGTTCTAGTTATTCGTTTCGAGCATCAGAACTGCGAAAATTTTGAGTTTCTCAAGCGTTTCTTACTTCCAAACTGCCATATCTCGCGAACGGATTGACCAATCCGCAAAATTTCTGTTGCATCTGAAGGTAGAAACTCGCCCGATTACAACTGTATGCGTACTTTTCCCCTAGCCCGTTCTAGTTATTCGTTTCGAGCAACAGAACTGCGAAAATTTTGAGTTTCTCAAGCGTTGTTACGTCCAAACTGCCATATCTCGCGAACGGATTGACCAATCCGCAAAATTTCTGTTGCATCTGAAAGTAGAAACTCGCCCGATTACAACGGTATGCGTACTTTTCCCGTAGGCCGTTCTAGTTATTCGTTTCGAGCATCAGAACTGCGAAAATTTTGAGTTTCTCAAGCGTTTCTCACCTACAAACTGCCACATCTCGCGAACGGATTGACCAATCCGCAAAATTTCTGTTGCATCTGAAAGTATAAACTCGCCCGATTACAACGGTATGCGTACTTTTCCCCTAGGCCGTTCTAGTTATTCGTTTCGAGCATCAGAACTGTGAAAATTTTTAGTTTCTCAACCGTTTCTTACCTCCAAACTGCCATATCTCGCGAACGGATTGACCAATCCGCAAAATTTCTGTTGCATCTGAAAGTAGAAACTCGCCCGATTACAACTGTATGCGTACTTTTCCCCTAGCCCGTTCTAGTTATTCGTTTCGAGCAACAGAACTGCAAAAATTTTGAGTTTCTCAACCGTTTCTTACCTCCAAACTGCCATATCTCGCGAACGGATTGACCAATCCGCAAAATATCTGTTGCATCTGAAAGTAGAAACTCGCCCGATTACAACGGTGTGTGTACTTTTCCCCTAGGCCGTTCTAGTTATGCTTGTCGAGCATCAGAACTGCGAAAATTTTGAGTTTCTCGAGCGTTTCTTACCTCCAAACTGCCATATCTCGCGAACGGATTGACCAATCCGCAAAATTTCTGTTGCATCTGAAAGTAGAAACTCGCCCGATTATAACACTATGCGTACTTTTCCCCTAGGCCGTTCTAGTTATTCGTTTCGAGCATCAGAACTGCGAAAATTTTGAGTTTCTCAAGCGTTTCGTACCTCCAAACTGCCATATCTCGCGAACGGATTGCCCAATCCACAAAATTTCTGATGCATCTGAAAGTAGAAACTCGCCCGATTACAACGGTATGCGTACGTTTCCCCTAGGCCGTTCTGGTTATTAGTTTCGAGCATCAGAACTGTGAAAAGTTTGAGTTTCTCAAGCGTTGCTTACCTCCAAACTGCCATATCTCGCGAACGGATTGACCAATCCGCAAAATTTCTGTTGCATCTGAAGGTAGATACTCGCCCGATTACAACGGTGTGCGTACTTTTCCCCTAGGCCGTTCTAGTTATGCTTGTCGAGCGTCAGAACTGCGAAAATTTTGAGTTTCTCAAGCGTTTCTTACCTCCAAACTGTCATATCTCGCGAACGTATTGACCAATCCGCAAAATTTCTGTTGCATCTGAAAGTAGAAACTCGCCCGATTACAACTGTATGCGTACTTTTCCCCTAGCCCGTTCTAGTTATTCGTTTCGAGCACCAGAACTGCGAAAATTTTGAGTTTCTCAAGCGTTTCTTACCTCCAAACTGCCATATCTCGCGAACGGATTGACCAATCCGCAAAATTTCTGTTGCATCTGAAAGTAGAAACTCGCCCGATTACAACGGTGTGCGTTCTTTTCCCCTAGTCCGTTCTAGTCATTCGTTTCGAGCATCAGAACTGCGAAAATTTTGAGTTTCTCAAGCGTTTCTTACCTCCAAACTGCCATATCTCGCGAACGGATTGACTAATCCGCAAAATTTCTGTTGCATCTGAAAGTAGAAACTCGCTCGATTACAACGGTATTCGTACTTTTCCCCTAGGCCGTTCTAGTTATTCGTTTCGAGCATCAGAACTGCGAAGATGTTGAGTTTCTCAAGCGTTTCTTACATACAAACTGCCATATCTCGCGAACGGATTGACCAATCCGCAAAATTTTTGTTGCATCTGAAAGTAGAAACTCGCCCGATTGCAACGGTATGCGTACTTTTCCCCTGGTCCGTTCTAGTTATTCGTTTCGAGCATCAGAACTGCGAAAATTTTGAGTTTCTCAAGCGTTTCTTACCTCCAAACTGCCATATCTCGCGAACGGATTGACCAATCCGCAAAATTTCTGTTGCATCTGAAAGTAGAAAGTCGCCCGATTACAACGGTTTGCGTACTTTTCCCCTAGACCGTTCTAGTTATGCTTGTCGAGCATCAGAACTGCGAAAATGTTGAGTTTCTCAAGCGTTTCTTACCTCCAAACGGCCATATCTCGCGAACGTATTGACTAATCCGCAAAATTTCTGTTGCATCTGACAGTAGAAACTCGCCCGATTACAACGGTATGCGTACTTTTCCCCTAGGCCGTTCTAGTTATTCGTTTCGAGCACCAGAACTGCGAATATTTTGAGTTTCTCAAGCGTTTCTTACCTCCAAACTGCCATATCTCGCGAACGGATTGACCAATCCGCAAAATTTCTGTTGCATCTGAAAGTAGAAACTCGCCCGATTACAACGGTGTGCGTACTTTTCCCCTAGTCCGTTCTAGTTATTCGTTTCGAGCATCACAACTGCGAAAATTTTGAGTTTCTCAAGCGTTTCTTACCTCCAAACTGCCATATCTCGCGAACGGATTGACCAATCCGCAAAATTTCTGTTGCATCTGAAAGTAGAAACTCGCCCGATTACAACGGTATCCGTACTTTTCCCCTAGGCCGTTCTAGTTATTCGTTTCGAGCATCAGAACTGCAAAAATGTTGAGTTTCTCAAGCGTTTCTTACCTACAAACTGCCATATCTCGCGAACGGATTGACCAATCCGCAAAATTTCTATTGCATCTGAAAGTAGAAAGTCGCCCGATTACAACGGTATGCGTACTTTTCCCCTAGACTGTTCTAGTTATGCTTGTCGAGCATCAGAACTGCGAAAATTTTGAGTTTCTCAAGCGTTTCTTTCCTCCAAACTGCCATATCTCGCGAACGGATTGACCAATCCGCAAAATTTCTGTTGCATCTGAAAGTAGAAACTCGCCCGATTACAACGGTATCCGTACTTTTCCCCTAGGCCGTTCTAGTTATTCGTTTCGAGCATCAGAACTGCAAAAATGTTGAGTTTCTCAAGCGTTTCTTACCTACAAACTGCCATATCTCGCGAACGGATTGACCAATCCGCAAAATTTCTGTTGCATCTGAAAGTAGAAAGTCGCCCGATTACAACGGTATGCGTACTTTTCCCCTAGACTGTTCTAGTTATGCTTGTCGAGCATCAGAACTGCGAAAATTTTGAGTTTCTCAAGCGTTTCTTTCCTCCAAACTGCCATATCTCGCGAACGGATTGACCAATCCGCAGAATTTCTGTTGCATCTGAAAGTAGAAACTCGCCCGATTACAACGGTATGCGTACTTTTCCCCTAGTCCGTTCTAGTTATTCGTTTCGAGCATCAGAACTGCGAAATTGTTGAGTTTCTCAAGCGTTTCTTACCTCCAAACTGCCATATCTCGCGAACGGATTGACCAATCCGTAAAATTTCTGTTGCATCTGAAGGTAGAAACTCGCCCGATTGCAACGGTATGCGTACTTTTCCCCTAGTCCGTTCTAGTTATTCGTTTCGAGCATCAGAACTGCAAAAATGTTGAGTTTCTCAAGCGTTTCTTACCTACAAACTGCCATATCTCGCGAACGGATTGACCAATCCGTAAAATTTCTGTTGCATCTGAAGGTAGAAACTCGCCCGATTGCAACGGTATGCGTACTTTTCCCCTAGTCCGTTCTAGTTATTCGTTTCGAGCATCAGAACTGCGAAAATGTTGAGTTTCTCAAGCGTTTCTTACCTCCAAACTGCCATATCTCGCGAACGGATTGACCAATCCGCAAAATTTCTGTTGCATCTGAAAGTAGAAACACGCCCGATTACAACGGTGTGCGTACTTTTCCCCTAGGCCGTTCCAGTTATGCTTGTTGAGCATCAGAACTGCTAAAATTTTGAGTTTCTCGAGCGTTTCTTACCTCCAAACTGCCATATCTCGCGAACGGATTGACCAATCCGCAGAATTTCTGTTGCATCTGAAAGTAGAAACTCGCCCGATTACAACGATGTGCGTACTTTTCCCCTAGGCCGTTCTTGTTATTCGTTTCGAGCATCAGAACCGCGAAAATTTTGAGTTTCTCAAGCGTTTCTTACATCCAAACTGCCATATCTCGCGAACGGATTGACCAATCCGCAAAATTTCTGTTGCATCTGAAAGTAGAAACTCGCCCGATTACAACGGTATGCGTACTTTTCCCCTAGGCCGTTCTAGTTATTCCTTTCGAGCATCAGAACTGCGAAAATTTTGAGTTTCTCAAGCGTTTCTTACCTCCAAACTGCCATATCTCGCGAACGGATTGACCAATCCGCAAAATTTCTGTTGCATCTGAAAGTAGAAACTCGCCCGATTACAACGGTATGCGTACTTTTCCCCTAGCCCTTTCTAGTTATTCGTTTCGAGCAACAGAACTGCGAAAATTTTGAGTTTCTCGAGCGTTTCTTACCTCCAAACTGCCATATCTCGCGAACGGATTGACCAATCCGCAAAATTTCTGATGCATCTGAAAGTAGAAACTCGCCCGATGACAACGGTATGCGTACGTTTCCCCTAGGCCGTTCTGGTTATGCTTGTCGAGCATCAGAACTGCGAAAATTTTGAGTTTCTCGAGCGTTTCTTACCTCCAAACTGCCATATCTCGCGAACGGATTGACCAATCCGCAAAATTTCTGTTGCATCTGAAAGTAGAAACTCGCCCGATTACAACGGTATGCGTACTTTTCCCCTAGCCCTTTCTAGTTATACGTTTCGAGCAACAGAACTGCGAAAATTTTGAGTTTCTCGAGCGTTTCTTACCTCCAAACTGCCATATCTCGCGAAAGGATTGATCAATCCGCAAAATTTCTGTTGCATCTGAAAGTAGAAACTCGCCCGATTACAACGGTGTGCGTACTTTTCCCCTAGGCCGTTCTAGTTATGCTTGTCGAGCATCAGAACTGCGAAAATTTTGAGTTTCTCAAGCGTTGCTTACCTCCAAACTGCCATATCTCGCGAACGGATTGACCAATCCGCAAAATTTCTGTTGCATCTGAAGGTCGAAACTCGCCCGATTACAACGGTATGCGTACTTTTCCCCTAGGCCGTTCTAGTTATTCGTTTCGAGCATCAGAACTGCGAAAATTTTGAGTTTCTCAAGCGTTTCTTACTTCCAAACTGCCATATCTCGCGAACGGATTGACCAATCCGCAAAATTTCTGTTGCATCTGAAGGTAGAAACTCGCCCGATTACAACTGTATGCGTACTTTTCCCCTAGCCCGTTCTAGTTATTCGTTTCGAGCAACAGAACTGCGAAAATTTTGAGTTTCTCAAGCGTTGTTACGTCCAAACTGCCATATCTCGCGAACGGATTGACCAATCCGCAAAATTTCTGTTGCATCTGAAAGTAGAAACTCGCCCGATTACAACGGTATGCGTACTTTTCCCGTAGGCCGTTCTAGTTATTCGTTTCGAGCATCAGAACTGCGAAAATTTTGAGTTTCTCAAGCGTTTCTCACCTACAAACTGCCACATCTCGCGAACGGATTGACCAATCCGCAAAATTTCTGTTGCATCTGAAAGTATAAACTCGCCCGATTACAACGGTATGCGTACTTTTCCCCTAGGCCGTTCTAGTTATTCGTTTCGAGCATCAGAACTGTGAAAATTTTTAGTTTCTCAACCGTTTCTTACCTCCAAACTGCCATATCTCGCGAACGGATTGACCAATCCGCAAAATTTCTGTTGCATCTGAAAGTAGAAACTCGCCCGATTACAACTGTATGCGTACTTTTCCCCTAGCCCGTTCTAGTTATTCGTTTCGAGCAACAGAACTGCAAAAATTTTGAGTTTCTCAACCGTTTCTTACCTCCAAACTGCCATATCTCGCGAACGGATTGACCAATCCGCAAAATATCTGTTGCATCTGAAAGTAGAAACTCGCCCGATTACAACGGTGTGTGTACTTTTCCCCTAGGCCGTTCTAGTTATGCTTGTCGAGCATCAGAACTGCGAAAATTTTGAGTTTCTCGAGCGTTTCTTACCTCCAAACTGCCATATCTCGCGAACGGATTGACCAATCCGCAAAATTTCTGTTGCATCTGAAAGTAGAAACTCGCCCGATTATAACACTATGCGTACTTTTCCCCTAGGCCGTTCTAGTTATTCGTTTCGAGCATCAGAACTGCGAAAATTTTGAGTTTCTCAAGCGTTTCGTACCTCCAAACTGCCATATCTCGCGAACGGATTGCCCAATCCACAAAATTTCTGATGCATCTGAAAGTAGAAACTCGCCCGATTACAACGGTATGCGTACGTTTCCCCTAGGCCGTTCTGGTTATTAGTTTCGAGCATCAGAACTGTGAAAAGTTTGAGTTTCTCAAGCGTTGCTTACCTCCAAACTGCCATATCTCGCGAACGGATTGACCAATCCGCAAAATTTCTGTTGCATCTGAAAGTAGAAACTCGCCCGATTACAACGGTGTGCGTACTTTTCCCCTAGGCCGTTCCAGTTATGCTTGTTGAGCATCAGAACTGCTAAAATTTTGAGTTTCTCGAGCGTTTCTTACCTCCAAACTGCCATATCTCGCGAACGGATTGACCAATCCGCAGAATTTCTGTTGCATCTGAAAGTAGAAACTCGCCCGATTACAACGATGTGCGTACTTTTCCCCTAGGCCGTTCTTGTTATTCGTTTCGAGCATCAGAACCGCGAAAATTTTGAGTTTCTCAAGCGTTGCTTACCTCCAAACTGCCATATCTCGCGAACGGATTGACCAATCCGCAAAATTTCTGTTGCATCTGAAAGTAGAAACTCGCCCGATTACAACGGTGTGCGTACTTTTCCCCTAGGCCGTTCCAGTTATGCTTGTTGAGCATCAGAACTGCTAAAATTTTGAGTTTCTCGAGCGTTTCTTACCTCCAAACTGCCATATCTCGCGAACGGATTGACCAATCCGCAGAATTTCTGTTGCATCTGAAAGTAGAAACTCGCCCGATTACAACGATGTGCGTACTTTTCCCCTAGGCCGTTCTTGTTATTCGTTTCGAGCATCAGAACCGCGAAAATTTTGAGTTTCTCAAGCGTTTCTTACATCCAAACTGCCATATCTCGCGAACGGATTGCCCAATCCGCAAAATTTCTGTTGCATCTGAAAGTAGATACTCGCCCGATTACAACGGTATGCGTACTTTTCCCCTAGGCCGTTCTGGTTATGCTTGTCGAGCATCAGAACTGCGAAAATTTTGAGTTTCTCGAGCGTTTCTTACCTCCAAACTGCCATATCTCGCGCACGGATTGACCAATCCGCAAAATTTCTGTTGCATCTGAAAGTAGAAACTCGCCCGATTACAACGGTATGCGTACTTTTCCCCTAGCCCTTTCTAGTTATTCGTTTCGAGCAACAGAACTGCGAAAATTTTGAGTTTCTCGAGCGTTTCTTACCTCCAAACTGCCATATCTCGCGAAAGGATTGATCAATCCGCAAAATTTCTGTTGCATCTGAAAGTAGAAACTCGCCCGATTACAACGGTGTGCGTACTTTTCCCCTAGGCCGTGCTAGTTATGCTTGTCGAGCATCAGAACTGCGAAAATTTTGAGTTTCTCAAGCGTTGCTTACCTCCAAACTGCCATATCTCGCGAACGGATTGACCAATCCGCAAAATTTCTGTTGCATCTGAAGGTCGAAACTCGCCCGATTACAACGGTATGCGTACTTTTCCCCTAGGCCGTTCTAGTTATTCGTTTCGAGCATCAGAACTGCGAAAATTTTGAGTTTCTCAAGCGTTTCTTACTTCCAAACTGCCATATCTCGCGAACGGATTGACCAATCCGCAAAATTTCTGTTGCATCTGAAGGTAGAAACTCGCCCGATTACAACGGTATGCGTACTTTTCCCCTAGGCCGTTCTAGTTATTCGTTTCGAGCATCAGAACTGTGAAAATTTTTAGTTTCTCAACCGTTTCTTACCTCCAAACTGCCATATCTCGCGAACGGATTGACCAATCCGCAAAATTTCCGTTGCATCTGAAAGTAGAAACTCGCCCGATTACAACGGTATGCGTACTTTTCCCGTAGGCCGTTCTAGTTATTCGTTTCGAGCATCAGAACTGCGAAAATTTTGAGTTTCTCAAGCGTTTCTCACCTACAAACTGCCACATCTCGCGAACGGATTGACCAATCCGCAAAATTTCTGTTGCATCTGAAAGTATAAACTCGCCCGATTACAACGGTATGCGTACTTTTCCCCTAGGCCGTTCTAGTTATTCGTTTCGAGCATCAGAACTGTGAAAATTTTTAGTTTCTCAACCGTTTCTTACCTCCAAACTGCCATATCTCGCGAACGGATTGACCAATCCGCAAAATTTCCGTTGCATCTGAAAGTAGAAACTCGCCCGATTACAACTGTATGCGTACTTTTCCCCTAGCCCGTTCTAGTTATTCGTTTCGAGCAACAGAACTGCGAAAATTTTGAGTTTCTCAACCGTTTCTTACCTCCAAACTGCCATATCTCGCGAACGGATTGACCAATCCGCAAAATATCTGTTGCATCTGAAAGTAGAAACTCGCCCGATTACAACGGTGTGTGTACTTTTCCCCTAGGCCGTTCTAGTTATGCTTGTCGAGCATCAGAACTGCGAAAATTTTGAGTTTCTCGAGCGTTTCTTACCTCCAAACAGCCATATCTCGCGAACGGATTGACCAATCCGCAAAATTTCTGTTGCATCTGAAAGTAGAAACTCGCCCGATTATAACACTATGCGTACTTTTCCCCTAGGCCGTTCTAGTTATTCGTTTCGAGCATCAGAACTGCGAAAATTTTGAGTTTCTCAAGCGATTCGTACCTCCAAACTGCCATATCTCGCGAACGGATTGACCAATCCACAAAATTTCTGATGCATCTGAAAGTAGAAACTCGCCCGATTACAACGGTATGCGTACGTTTCCCCTAGGCCGTTCTGGTTATGCTTGTCGAGCATCAGAACTGCGAAAATTTTGAGTTACTCGAGCGTTTCTTACCTCCAAACTGCCATATCTCGCGAACGGATTGACCAATCCGCAAAATTTCTGTTGCATCTGAAAGTAGAAACTCGCCCGATTACAACGGTGTGCGTACTTTTCCCCTAGGCCGTTCCAGTTATGCTTGTTGAGCATCAGAACTGCTAAAATTTTGAGTTTCTCGAGCGTTTCTTACCTCCAAACTGCCATATCTCGCGAACGGATTGACCAATCCGAAGAATTTCTGTTGCATCTGAAAGTAGAAACACGCCCGATTACAACGATGTGCGTACTTTTCCCCTAGGCCGTTCTTGTTATTCGTTTCGAGCATCAGCACCGCGAAAATTTTGAGTTTCTCAAGCGTTTCTTACATCCAAACTGCCATATCTCGCGAACGGATTGCCCAATCCGCAAAATTTCTGTTGCATCTGAAAGTAGAAACTCGCCCGATTACAACGGTATGCGTACTTTTCCCCTAGGCCGTTCTAGTTATTCGTTTCGAGCATCAGAACTGCGAAAATTTTGAGTTTCTCAAGCGTTTCTTACCTCCAAACTGCCATATCTCGCGAACGGATTGACCAATCCGCAAAATTTCTGTTGCATCTGAAAGTAGAAACTCGCCCGATTACAACGGTATGCGTACATTTCCCCTAGCCCTTTCTAGTTATTCGTTTCGAGCAACAGAACTGCGAAAATTTTGAGTTTCTCGAGCGTTTCTTACCTCCAAACTGCCATATCTCGCGAACGGATTGACCAATCCGCAAAATTTCTGATGCATCTGAAAGTAGAAACTCGCCCGATTACAACGGTATGCGTACGTTTCCCCTAGGCCGTTCTGGTTATGCTTGTCGAGCATCAGAACTGCGAAAATTTTGAGTTTCTCGAGCGTTTCTTACCTCCAAACTGCCATATCTCGCGAACGGATTGACCAATCCGCAAAATTTCTGTTGCATCTGAAAGTAGAAACTCGCCCGATTACAACTGTATGCGTACTTTTCCCCTAGCCCGTTCTAGTTATTCGTTTCGAGTAACAGAACTGCGAAAATTTTGAGTTTCTCAAGCGTTGCTTACCTCCAAACTGCCATATCTCGCGAACGGTTTGACCAATCCGCAAAATTTCTGTTGCATCTGAAAGTAGATACTCGCCCGATTACAACGGTATGCGTACTTTTCCCCTAGGCCGTTCTGGTTATGCTTGTCGAGCATCAGAACTGCGAAAATTTTGAGTTTCTCGAGCGTTTCTTACCTCCAAACTGCCATATCTCGCGAACGGATTGACCAATCCGCAAAATTTCTGTTGCATCTGAAAGTAGAAACTCGCCCGATTACAACGGTATGCGTACTTTTCCCCTAGCCCTTTCTAGTTATTCGTTTCGAGCAACAGAACTGCGAAAATTTTGAGTTTCTCGAGCGTTTCTTACCTCCAAACTGCCATATCTCGCGAAAGGATTGATCAATCCGCAAAATTTCTGTTGCATCTGAAAGTAGAAACTCGCCCGATTACAACGGTGTGCGTACTTTTCCCCTAGGCCGTGCTAGTTATGCTTGTCGAGCATCAGAACTGCGAAAATTTTGAGTTTCTCAAGCGTTGCTTACCTCCAAACTGCCATATCTCGCGAACGGATTGACCAATCCGCAAAATTTCTGTTGCATCTGAAGGTCGAAACTCGCCCGATTACAACGGTATGCGTACTTTTCCCCTAGGCCGTTCTAGTTATTCGTTTCGAGCATCAGAACTGCGAAAATTTTGAGTTTCTCAAGCGTTTCTTACTTCCAAACTGCCATATCTCGCGAACGGATTGACCAATCCGCAAAATTTCTGTTGCATCTGAAGGTAGAAACTCGCCCGATTACAACTGTATGCGTACTTTTCCCCTAGCCCGTTCTAGTTATTCGTTTCGAGCAACAGAACTGCGAAAATTTTGAGTTTCTCAAGCGTTGTTACGTCCAAACTGCCATATCTCGCGAACGGATTGACCAATCCGCAAAATTTCTGTTGCATCTGAAAGTAGAAACTCGCCCGATTACAACGGTATGCGTACTTTTCCCGTAGGCCGTTCTAGTTATTCGTTTCGAGCATCAGAACTGCGAAAATTTTGAGTTTCTCAAGCGTTTCTCACCTACAAACTGCCACATCTCGCGAACGGATTGACCAATCCGCAAAATTTCTGTTGCATCTGAAAGTATAAACTCGCCCGATTACAACGGTATGCGTACTTTTCCCCTAGGCCGTTCTAGTTATTCGTTTCGAGCATCAGAACTGTGAAAATTTTTAGTTTCTCAACCGTTTCTTACCTCCAAACTGCCATATCTCGCGAACGGATTGACCAATCCGCAAAATTTCTGTTGCATCTGAAAGTAGAAACTCGCCCGATTACAACTGTATGCGTACTTTTCCCCTAGCCCGTTCTAGTTATTCGTTTCGAGCAACAGAACTGCGAAAATTTTGAGTTTCTCAACCGTTTCTTACTTCCAAACTGCCATATCTCGCGAACGGATTGACCAATCCGCAAAATATCTGTTGCATCTGAAAGTAGAAACTCGCCCGATTACAACGGTGTGTGTACTTTTCCCCTAGGCCGTTCTAGTTATGCTTGTCGAGCATCAGAACTGCGAAAATTTTGAGTTTCTCGAGCGTTTCTTACCTCCAAACTGCCATATCTCGCGAACGGATTGACCAATCCGCAAAATTTCTGTTGCATCTGAAAGTAGAAACTCGCCCGATTATAACACTATGCGTACTTTTCCCCTAGGCCGTTCTAGTTATTCGTTTCGAGCATCAGAACTGCGAAAATTTTGAGTTTCTCAAGCGTTTCGTACCTCCAAACTGCCATATCTCGCGAACGGATTGACCAATCCACAAAATTTCTGATGCATCTGAAAGTAGAAACTCGCCCGATTACAACGGTATGCGTACGTTTCCCCTAGGCCGTTCTGGTTATTCGTTTCGAGCATCAGAACTGTGAAAAGTTTGAGTTTCTCAAGCGTTGCTTACCTCCAAACTGCCATATCTCGCGAACGGATTGACCAATCCGCAAAATTTCTGTTGCATCTGAAAGTAGAAACTCGCCCGATTACAACGGTGTGCGTACTTTTCCCCTAGGCCGTTCCAGTTATGCTTGTTGAGCATCAGAACTGCTAAAATTTTGAGTTTCTCGAGCGTTTCTTACCTCCAAACTGCCATATCTCGCGAACGGATTGACCAATCCGCAGAATTTCTGTTGCATCTGAATGTAGAAACTCGCCCGATTACAACGATGTGCGTACTTTTCCCCTAGGCCGTTCTTGTTATTCGTTTCGAGCATCAGAACCGCGAAAATTTTGAGTTTCTCAAGCGTTGCTTACCTCCAAACTGCCATATCTCGCGAACGGATTGACCAATCCGCAAAATTTCTGTTGCATCTGAAAGTAGAAACTCGCCCGATTACAACGGTGTGCGTACTTTTCCCCTAGGCCGTTCCAGTTATGCTTGTTGAGCATCAGAACTGCTAAAATTTTGAGTTTCTCGAGCGTTTCTTACCTCCAAACTGCCATATCTCGCGAACGGATTGACCAATCCGCAAAATTTCTGGTGCATCTGAAAGTAGAAACTCGCCCGATTACAACGGAATGCGTACTTTTCCCCTAGGCCGTTCTAGTTATTCGTTTCGAGCATCAGAACTGCGAAAATTTTGAGTTTCTCAAGCGTTTCTTACCTCCAAACTGCCATATCTCGCGAACGGATTGACCAATCCGCAAAATTTCTGTTGCATCTGAAAGTAGAAACTCGCCCGATTACAACGGTATGCGTACATTTCCCCTAGCCCTTTCTAGTTATTCGTTTCGAGCAACAGAACTGCGAAAATTTTGAGTTTCTCGAGCGTTTCTTACCTCCAAACTGCCATATCTCGCGAACGGATTGACCAATCCGCAAAATTTCTGATGCATCTGAAAGTAGAAACTCGCCCGATTACAACGGTATGCGTACGTTTCCCCTAGGCCGTTCTGGTTATGCTTGTCGAGCATCAGAACTGCGAAAATTTTGAGTTTCTCGAGCGTTTCTTACCTCCAAACTGCCATATCTCGCGAACGGATTGACCAATCCGCAAAATTTCTGTTGCATCTGAAAGTAGAAACTCGCCCGATTACAACTGTATGCGTACTTTTCCCCTAGCCCGTTCTAGTTATTCGTTTCGAGTAACAGAACTGCGAAAATTTTGAGTTTCTCAAGCGTTGCTTACCTCCAAACTGCCATATCTCGCGAACGGATTGACCAATCCGCAAAATTTCTGTTGCATCTGAAAGTAGATACTCGCCCGATTACAACGGTATGCGTACTTTTCCCCTAGGCCGTTCTAGTTATTCGTTTCGAGCATCAGAACTGCGAAAATTTTGAGTTTCTCAAGCGTTTCTCACCTACAAACTGCCACATCTCGCGAACGGATTGACCAATCCTCAAAATTTCTGTTGCATCTGAAAGTATAAACTCGCCCGATTACAACGGTATGCGTACTTTTCCCCTAGGCCGTTCTAGTTATTCGTTTCGAGCATCAGAACTGCGAAAATTTTGAGTTTCTCAAGCGTTTCTTACTTCCAAACTGCCAGATCTCGCGAAAGGATTGATCAATCCGCAAAATTTCTGTTGCATCTGAAAGTAGAAACTCGCCCGATTACAACGGTGTGCGTACTTTTCCCCTAGGCCGTTCTAGTTATGCTTGTCGAGCATCAGAACTGCTAAAATTTTGAGTTTCTCGAGCGTTTCTTACCTCCAAACTGCCATATCTCGCGAACGGATTGACCAATCCGCAGAATTTCTGTTGCATCTGAAAGTAGAAACTCGCCCGATTACAACGATGTGCGTACTTTTCCCCTAGGCCGTTCTTGTTATTCGTTTCGAGCATCAGAACCGCGAAAATTTTGAGTTTCTCAAGCGTTGCTTACCTCCAAACTGCCATATCTCGCGAACGGATTGACCAATCCGCAAAATTTCTGTTGCATCTGAAAGTAGAAACTCGCCCGATTACAACGGTGTGCGTACTTTTCCCCTAGGCCGTTCCAGTTATGCTTGTTGAGCATCAGAACTGCTAAAATTTTGAGTTACTCGAGCGTTTCTTACCTCCAAACTGCCATATCTCGCGAACGGATTGACCAATCCGCAGAATTTCTGTTGCATCTGAAAGTAGAAACTCGCCCGATTACAACGATGTGCGTACTTTTCCCCTAGGTCGTTCTTGTTATTCGTTTCGAGCATCAGAACCGCGAAAATTTTGAGTTTCTCAAGCGTTTCTTACATCCAAACTGCCATATCTCGCGAACGGATTGCCCAATCCGCAAAATTTCTGTTGCATCTGAAAGTAGAAACTCGCCCGATTACAACGGTATGCGTACTTTTCCCCTAGGCCGTTCTAGTTATTCGTTTCGAGCATCAGAACTGCGAAAATTTTGAGTTTCTCAAGCGTTTCTCACCTACAAACTGCCACATCTCGCGAACGGATTGACCAATCCGCAAAATTTCTGTTGCATCTGAAAGTATAAACTCGCCCGATTACAACGGTATGCGTACTTTTCCCCTAGGCCGTTCTAGTTATTCGTTTCGAGCATCAGAACTGTGAAAATTTTTAGTTTCTCAACCGTTTCTTACCTCCAAACTGCCATATCTCGCGAACGGATTGACCAATCCGCAAAATTTCTGTTGCATCTGAAAGTAGAAACTCGCCCGATTACAACTGTATGCGTACTTTTCCCCTAGCCCGTTCTAGTTATTCGTTTCGAGCAACAGAACTGCGAAAATTTTGAGTTTCTCAACCGTTTCTTACCTCCAAACTGCCATATCTCGCGAACGGATTGACCAATCCGCAAAATATCTGTTGCATCTGAAAGTAGAAACTCGCCCGATTACAACGGTGTGTGTACTTTTCCCCTAGGCCGTTCTAGTTATGCTTGTCGAGCATCAGAACTGCGAAAATTTTGAGTTTCTCGAGCGTTTCTTACCTCCAAACTGCCATATCTCGCGAACGGATTGACCAATCCGCAAAATTTCTGTTGCATCTGAAAGTAGAAACTCGCCCGATTATAACACTATGCGTACTTTTCCCCTAGGCCGTTCTAGTTATTCGTTTCGAGCATCAGAACTGCGAAAATTTTGAGTTTCTCAAGCGTTTCGTACCTCCAAACTGCCATATCTCGCGAACGGATTGACCAATCCACAAAATTTCTGATGCATCTGAAAGTAGAAAGTCGCCCGATTACAACGATGTGCGTACTTTTCCCCTAGGCCGTTCTTGTTATTCGTTTCGAGCATCAGAACCGCGAAAATTTTGAGTTTCTCAAGCGTTGCTTACCTCCAAACTGCCATATCTCGCGAACGGATTGACCAATCCGCAAAATTTCTGTTGCATCTGAAAGTAGAAACTCGCCCGATTACAACGGTGTGCGTACTTTTCCCCTAGGCCGTTCCAGTTATGCTTGTTGAGCATCAGAACTGCTAAAATTTTGAGTTTCTCGAGCGTTTCTTACCTCCAAACTGCCATATCTCGCGAACGGATTGACCAATCCGCAAAATTTCTGGTGCATCTGAAAGTAGAAACTCGCCCGATTACAACGGTATGCGTACTTTTCCCCTAGGCCGTTCTAGTTATTCGTTTCGAGCATCAGAACTGCGAAAATTTTGAGTTTCTCAAGCGTTTCTTACCTCCAAACTGCCATATCTCGCGAACGGATTGACCAATCCGCAAAATTTCTGTTGCATCTGAAAGTAGAAACTCGCCCGATTACAACGGTATGCGTACATTTCCCCTAGCCCTTTCTAGTTATTCGTTTCGAGCAACAGAACTGCGAAAATTTTGAGTTTCTCGAGCGTTTCTTACCTCCAAACTGCCATATCTCGCGAACGGATTGACCAATCCGCAAAATTTCTGATGCATCTGAAAGTAGAAACTCGCCCGATTACAACGGTATGCGTACGTTTCCCCTAGGCCGTTCTGGTTATGCTTGTCGAGCATCAGAACTGCGAAAATTTTGAGTTTCTCGAGCGTTTCTTACCTCCAAACTGCCATATCTCGCGAACGGATTGACCAATCCGCAAAATTTCTGTTGCATCTGAAAGTAGAAACTCGCCCGATTACAACTGTATGCGTACTTTTCCCCTAGCCCGTTCTAGTTATTCGTTTCGAGTAACAGAACTGCGAAAATTTTGAGTTTCTCAAGCGTTGCTTACCTCCAAACTGCCATATCTCGCGAACGGATTGACCAATCCGCAAAATTTCTGTTGCATCTGAAAGTAGATACTCGCCCGATTACAACGGTATGCGTACTTTTCCCCTAGGCCGTTCTAGTTATTCGTTTCGAGCATCAGAACTGCGAAAATTTTGAGTTTCTCAAGCGTTTCTCACCTACAAACTGCCACATCTCGCGAACGGATTGACCAATCCTCAAAATTTCTGTTGCATCTGAAAGTATAAACTCGCCCGATTACAACGGTATGCGTACTTTTCCCCTAGGCCGTTCTAGTTATTCGTTTCGAGCATCAGAACTGCGAAAATTTTGAGTTTCTCAAGCGTTTCTTACTTCCAAACTGCCAGATCTCGCGAAAGGATTGATCAATCCGCAAAATTTCTGTTGCATCTGAAAGTAGAAACTCGCCCGATTACAACGGTGTGCGTACTTTTCCCCTAGGCCGTTCTAGTTATGCTTGTCGAGCATCAGAACTGCTAAAATTTTGAGTTTCTCGAGCGTTTCTTACCTCCAAACTGCCATATCTCGCGAACGGATTGACCAATCCGCAGAATTTCTGTTGCATCTGAAAGTAGAAACTCGCCCGATTACAACGATGTGCGTACTTTTCCCCTAGGCCGTTCTTGTTATTCGTTTCGAGCATCAGAACCGCGAAAATTTTGAGTTTCTCAAGCGTTGCTTACCTCCAAACTGCCATATCTCGCGAACGGATTGACCAATCCGCAAAATTTCTGTTGCATCTGAAAGTAGAAACTCGCCCGATTACAACGGTGTGCGTACTTTTCCCCTAGGCCGTTCCAGTTATGCTTGTTGAGCATCAGAACTGCTAAAATTTTGAGTTACTCGAGCGTTTCTTACCTCCAAACTGCCATATCTCGCGAACGGATTGACCAATCCGCAGAATTTCTGTTGCATCTGAAAGTAGAAACTCGCCCGATTACAACGATGTGCGTACTTTTCCCCTAGGCCGTTCTTGTTATTCGTTTCGAGCATCAGAACCGCGAAAATTTTGAGTTTCTCAAGCGTTTCTTACATCCAAACTGCCATATCTCGCGAACGGATTGCCCAATCCGCAAAATTTCTGTTGCATCTGAAAGTAGAAACTCGCCCGATTACAACGGTATGCGTACTTTTCCCCTAGGCCGTTCTAGTTATTCGTTTCGAGCATCAGAACTGCGAAAATTTTGAGTTTCTCAAGCGTTTCTTACCTCCAAACTGCCATATCTCGCGAACGGATTGACCAATCCGCAAAATTTCTGTTGCATCTGAAAGTAGAAACTCGCCCGATTACAACGGTATGCGTACATTTCCCCTAGCCCTTTCTAGTTATTCGTTTCGAGCAACAGAACTGCGAAAATTTTGAGTTTCTCGAGCGTTTCTTACCTCCAAACTGCCATATCTCGCGAACGGATTGACCAATCCGCAAAATTTCTGATGCATCTGAAAGTAGAAACTCGCCCGATTACAACGGTATGCGTACGTTTCCCCTAGGCCGTTCTGGTTATGCTTGTCGAGCATCAGAACTGCGAAAATTTTGAGTTTCTCGAGCGTTTCTTACCTCCAAACTGCCATATCTCGCGAACGGATTGACCAATCCGCAAAATTTCTGTTGCATCTGAAAGTAGAAACTCGCCCGATTACAACTGTATGCGTACTTTTCCCCTAGCCCGTTCTAGTTATTCGTTTCGAGTAACAGAACTGCGAAAATTTTGAGTTTCTCAAGCGTTGCTTACCTCCAAACTGCCATATCTCGCGAACGGATTGACCAATCCGCAAAATTTCTGTTGCATCTGAAAGTAGATACTCGCCCGATTACAACGGTATGCGTACTTTTCCCCTAGGCCGTTCTAGTTATGCTTGTCGAGCATCAGAACTGCGAAAATTTTGAGTTTCTCAAGCGTTGCTTAACTCCAAACTGCCATATCTCGCGAACGGATTGACCAATCCGCAAAATTTCTGTTGCATCTGAAGGTCGAAACTCGCCCGATTACAACGGTATGCGTACTTTTCCCCTAGGCCGTTCTAGTTATTCGTTTCGAGCATCAGAACTGCGAAAATTTTGAGTTTCTCAATCGTTTCTTACTTCCAAACAGCCATATCTCGCGAACGGATTGACCAATCCGCAAAATTTCTGTTGCATCTGAAGGTAGAAAGTCGCCCGATTACAACTGTATGCGTACTTTTCCCCTAGCCCGTTCTAGTTATTCGTTTCGAGCAACAGAACTGCGAAAATTTTGAGTTTCTCAAGCGTTGTTACGTCCAAACTGCCATATCTCGCGAACGGATTGACCAATCCGCAAAATTTCTGTTGCATCTGAAAGTAGAAACTCGCCCGATTACAACGGTATGCGTACTTTTCCCGTAGGCCGTTCTAGTTATTCGTTTCGAGCATCAGAACTGCGAAAATTTTGAGTTTCTCAAGCGTTTCTCACATACAAACTGCCACATCTCGCGAACGGATTGACCAATCCGCAAAATTTCTGTTGCATCTGAAAGTATAAACTCGCCCGATTACAACGGTATGCGTACTTTTCCCCTAGGCCGTTCTAGTTATTCGTTTCGAGCATCAAAACTGTGAAAATTTTTAGGTTCTCAACCGTTTCTTACCTCCGAACTGCCATATCTCGCGAACGGATTGACCAATCCGCAAAATTTCTTTTGCATCTGAAAGTAGAAACTCGCCCGATTACAACTGTATGCGTACTTTTCCCCTAGCCCGTTCTAGTTATTCGTTTCGAGCAACAGAACTGCGAAAATTTTGAGTTTCCCAACCGTTTCTTACCTCCAAACTGCCATATCTCGCGAACGGATTGACCAATCCGCAAAATATCTGTTGCATCTGAAAGTAGAAACTCGCCCGATTACAACGGTGTGTGTACTTTTCCCCTAGGCCGTTCTAGTTATGCTTGTCGAGCATCAGAACTGCGAAAATTTTGAGTTTCTCGAGCGTTTCTTACCTCCAAACTGCCATATCTCGCGAACGGATTGACCAATCCGCAAAATATCTGTTGCATCTGAAAGTAGAAACTCGCCCGATTACAACGGTATGCGTACTTTTCCCCTAGGCCGTTCTAGTTATTCGTTTCGAGCATCAGAACTGCGAAAATTTTGAGTTTCTCAAGCGTTTCTCACCTACAAACTGCCACATCTCGCGAACGGATTGTCCAATCCGCAAAATTTCTGATGCATCTGAAAGTAGAAACTCGCCCGATTACAACTGTATGCGTACTTTTCTCCTAGGCCGTTCTGGTTATTCGTTTCGAGCATCAGAACTGTGAAAATTTTGAGTTTCTCAACCGTTTCTTACCTCCGAACTGCCATATCTCGCGAACGGATTGACCAATCCGCAAAATTTCTGTTGCATCTGAAAGTAGAAACTCGCCCGATTACAACGGTGTGCGTACTTTTCCCCTAGGCCGTTCTAGTTATGCTTGTCGAGCATCAGAACTGCGAAAATTTTGAGTTTCTCGAGCGTTTCTTACCTCCAAACTGCCGTATCTCGCGAGCGGATTGACCAATCCGCAAAATTTTTGTTGCATCTGAAAGTAGAAACTCGCCCGATTACAACGGTATGCGTACTTTTCCCCTAGCCCGTTCTAGTTATTCGTTTCGAGCAACAGAACTGCGAAAATTTTGAGTTTCTCATGCGTTGCTTACCTCCAAACTGCCATATCTCGCGAACGGATTGACCAATCCGCAATATTTGTGTTGCATCTGAAAGTAGAAACTCGCCCGATTACAACGGTATGCGTACTTTTCCCCTAGGCCGTACTAGTTATGCTTGTCGAGCATCAGAACTGCGAAAATTTTGAGTTTCTCAAGCGTTTCTTATCTCCAAACTGCCATATCTCGCGAACGGTTTGACGAATCCGCAAAATTTCTGTTGCATCTGAAAGTAGAAACTCGCCCGATTACAACTGTATGCGTACTTTTCCCCTAGCCCGTTCTAGTTATTCGTTTCGAGCAACAGAACTGCGAAAATTTTGAGTTTCTCAAGCGTTGCTTACCTCCAAACTGCCATATCTCGCGAACGGATTGACCAATCCGCAAAATTTCTGTTGCATCTGAAAGTAGATACTCGCCCGATTACAACGGTATGCGTACTTTTCCCCTAGGCCGTTCTAGTTATGCTTGTCGAGCATCAGAACTGCGAAAATTTTGAGTTTCTCAAGCGTTGCTTACCTCCAAACTGCCATATCTCGCGAACGGATTGACCAATCCGCAAAATTTCTGTTGCATCTGAAGGTCGAAACTCGCCCGATTACAACAGTATGCGTACTTTTCCCCTAGGCCCTTCTAGTTATTCGTTTCGAGCATCAGAACTGCGAAAATTTTGAGTTTCTCAAGCGTTTCTTACTTCCAAACAGCCATATCTCGCGAACGGATTGACCAATCCGCAAAATTTCTGTTGCATCTGAAGGTAGAAACTCGCCCGATTACAACTGTATGCGTACTTTTCCCCTAGCCCGTTCTAGTTATTCGTTTCGAGCAACAGAACTGCGAAAATTTTGAGTTTCTCAAGCGTTGTTACGTCCAAACTGCCATATCTCGCGAACGGATTGACCAATCCGCAAAATTTCTGTTGCATCTGAAAGTAGAAACTCGCCCGATTACAACGGTATGCGTACTTTTCCCGTAGGCCGTTCTAGTTATTCGTTTCGAGCATCAGAACTGCGAAAATTTTGAGTTTCTCAAGCGTTTCTCACATACAAACTGCCACATCTCGCGAACGGATTGACCAATCCGCAAAATTTCTGTTGCATCTGAAAGTATAAACTCGCCCGATTACAACGGTATGCGTACTTTTCCCCTAGGCCGTTCTAGTTATTCGTTTCGAGCATCAGAACTGTGAAAATTTTTAGGTTCTCAACCGTTTCTTACCTCCAAACTGCCATATCTCGCGAACGGATTGACCAATCCGCAAAATTTCTGTTGCATCTGAAAGTAGAAACTCGCCCGATTACAACTGTATGCGTACTTTTCCCCTAGCCCGTTCTAGTTATTCGTTTCGAGCAACAGAACTGCGAAAATTTTGAGTTTCCCAACCGTTTCTTACCTCCAAACTGCCATATCTCGCGAACGGATTGACCAATCCGCAAAATATCTGTTGCATCTGAAAGTAGAAACTCGCCCGATTACAACGGTGTGTGTACTTTTCCCCTAGGCCGTTCTAGTTATGCTTGTCGAGCATCAGAACTGCGAAAATTTTGAGTTTCTCGAGCGTTTCTTACGTCCAAACTGCCATATCTCGCGAACGGATTGACCAATCCGCAAAATATCTGTTGCATCTGAAAGTAGAAACTCGCCCGATTACAACGGTATGCGTACTTTTCCCCTAGGCCGTTCTAGTTATTCGTTTCGAGCATCAGAACTGCGAAAATTTTGAGTTTCTCAAGCGTTCCTCACCTACAAACTGCCACATCTCGCGAACGGATTGTCCAATCCGCAAAATTTCTGATGCATCTGAAAGTAGAAACTCGCCCGATTACAACTGTATGCGTACTTTTCCCCTAGGCCGTTCTGGTTATTCGTTTCGAGCATCAGAACTGTGAAAATTTTGAGTTTCTCAACCGTTTCTTACCTCCGAACTGCCATATCTCGCGAACGGATTGACCAATCCGCAAAATCTCTGTTGCATCTGAAAGTAGAAACTCGCCCGATTACAACGGTGTGCGTACTTTTCCCCTAGGCCGTTCTAGTTATGCTTGTCGAGCATCAGAACTGCGAAAATTTTGAGTTTCTCGAGCGTTTCTTACCTCCAAACTGCCGTATCTCGCGAGCGGATTGACCAATCCGCAAAATTTTTGTTGCATCTGAAAGTAGAAACTCGCCCGATTACAACGGTATGCGTACTTTTCCCCTAGGCCGTACTAGTTATGCTTGTCGAGCATCAGAACTGCGAAAATTTTGAGTTTCTCAAGCGTTTCTTATCTCCAAACTGCCATATCTCGCGAACGGTTTGACGAATCCGCAAAATTTCTGTTGCATCTGAAAGTAGAAACTCGCCCGATTACAACTGTATGCGTACTTTTCCCCTAGCCCGTTCTAGTTATTCGTTTCGAGCAACAGAAGTGCGAAAATTTTGAGTTTCTCAAGCGTTGTTACCTCCAAACTGCCATATCTCGCGAACGGATTGACCAATCCGTAAAATTTCTGTTGCATCTGAAGGTAGAAACTCGCCCGATTACAACGGTATGCGTACTTTTCCCCTAGGCCGTTCTAGTTATTCGTTTCGAGCATCAGAACTGCGAAAATTTTGAGTTTCTCAAGCGTTTCGTACCTCCAAACTGCCATATCTCGCGAACGGATTGACCAATCCACAAAATTTCTGATGCATCTGAAAGTAGAAACTCGCCCGATTACAACGGTATGCGTACGTTTCCCCTAGGCCGTTCTGGTTATTCGTTTCGAGCATCAGAACTGTGAAAATTTTGAGTTTCTCAACCGTTTCTTACCGCCGAACTGCCATATCTCGCGAACGGATTGACCAATCCGCAAAATTTCTGTTGCATCTGAAAGTATAAACTCGCCCGATTACAACGGTATGCGTACTTTTCCCCTGGGCCGTTCTAGTTATTCGTTTCGAGCATCAGAACTGTGAAAATTTTTAGTTTCTCAACCGTTTCTTACCTCCAAACTGCCATATCTCGCGAACGGATTGACCAATCCGCAAAATTTCTGTTGCATCTGAAAGTAGAAACTCGCCCGATTACAACTGTATGCGTACTTTTCCCCTAGCCCGTTCTAGTTATTCGTTTCGAGCAACAGAACTGCGAAAATTTTGAGTTTCTCAACCGTTTCTTACCTCCAAACTGCCATATCTCGCGAACGGGTTGCCAATCCGCAAAATATCTGTTGCATCTGAAAGTAGAAACTCGCCCGATTACAACGGTGTGTGTACTTTTCCCCTAGGCCGTTCTGGTTATGCTTGTCGAGCATCAGAACTGCGAAAATTTTGAGTTTCTCGAGCGTTTCTTACCTCCAAACTGCCATATCTCGCGAACGGATTGACCAATCCGCAAAATTTCTGTTGCATCTGAAAGTAGAAACTCGCCCGATTACAACTGTATGCGTACTTTTCCCCTAGCCCGTTCTAGTTATTCGTTTCGAGTAACAGAACTGCGAAAATTTTGAGTTTCTCAAGCGTTGCTTACCTCCAAACTGCCATATCTCGCGAACGGATTGACCAATCCGCAAAATTTCTGTTGCATCTGAAAGTAGATACTCGCCCGATTACAACGGTATGCGTACTTTTCCCCTAGGCCGTTCTAGTTATTCGTTTCGAGCATCAGAACTGCGAAAATTTTGAGTTTCTCAAGCGTTTCTCACCTACAAACTGCCACATCTCGCGAACGGATTGACCAATCCGCAAAATTTCTGTTGCATCTGAAAGTATAAACTCGCCCGATTACAACGGTATGCGTACTTTTCCCCTAGGCCGTTCTAGTTATTCGTTTCGAGCATCAGAACTGCGAAAATTTTGAGTTTCTCAAGCGTTTCTTACTTCCAAACTGCCATATCTCGCGAAAGGATTGATCAATCCGCAAAATTTCTGTTGCATCTGAAAGTAGAAACTCGCCCGATTACAACGGTGTGCGTACTTTTCCCCTAGGCCGTTCTAGTTATGCTTGTCGAGCATCAGAACTGCGAAAATTTTGAGTTTCTCAAGCGTTGCTTACCTCCAAACTGCCATATCTCGCGAACGGATTGACCAATCCGCAAAATTTCTGTTGCATCTGAAGGTCGAAACTCGCCCGATTACAACGGTATGCGTACTTTTCCCCTAGGCCGTTCTAGTTATTCGTTTCGAGCATCAGAACTGCGAAAATTTTGAGTTTCTCAAGCGTTTCTTACTTCCAAACTGCCATATCTCGCGAACGGATTGACCAATCCGCAAAATTTCTGTTGCATCTGAAAGTAGAAACTCGCCCGATTACAACGGTGTGCGTACTTTTCCCCTAGGCCGTTCCAGTTATGCTTGTTGAGCATCAGAACTGCTAAAATTTTGAGTTTCTCGAGCGTTTCTTACCTCCAAACTGCCATATCTCGCGAACGGATTGACCAATCCGCAGAATTTCTGTTGCATCTGAAAGTAGAAACTCGCCCGATTACAACGATGTGCGTACTTTTCCCCTAGGCCGTTCTTGTTATTCGTTTCGAGCATCAGAACCGCGAAAATTGTGAGTTTCTCAAGCGTTTCTTACATCCAAACTGCCATATCTCGCGAACGGATTGCCCAATCCGCAAAATTTCTGTTGCATCTGAAAGTAGAAACTCGCCCGATTACAACGGTATGCGTACTTTTCCCCTAGGCCGTTCTAGTTATTCGTTTCGAGCATCAGAACTGCGAAAATTTTGAGTTTCTCAAGCGTTTCTTACCTCCAAACTGCCATATCTCGCGAACGGATTGACCAATCCGCAAAATTTCTGTTGCATCTGAAAGTAGAAACTCGCCCGATTACAACGGTATGCGTACTTTTCCCCTAGCCCTTTCTAGTTATTCGTTTCGAGCAACAGAACTGCGAAAATTTTGAGTTTCTCGAGCGTTTCTTACCTCCAAACTGCCATATCTCGCGAACGGATTGACCAATCCGCAAAATTTCTGATGCATCTGAAAGTAGAAACTCGCCCGATTACAACGGTATGCGTACGTTTCCCCTAGGCCGTTCTGGTTATGCTTGTCGAGCATCAGAACTGCGAAAATTTTGAGTTTCTCGAGCGTTTCTTACCTCCAAACTGCCATATCTCGCGAACGGATTGACCAATCCGCAAAATTTCTGTTGCATCTGAAAGTAGAAACTCGCCCGATTACAACGGTATGCGTACTTTTCCCCTAGGCCGTTCTAGTTATTCGTTTCGAGCATCAGAACCGCGAAAATTTTGAGTTTCTCAAGCGTTTCTTACATCCAAACTGCCATATCTCGCGAACGGATTGACCAATCCGCAAAATTTCTGTTGCATCTGAAAGTAGAAACTCGCCCGATTACAACTGTATGCGTACTTTTCCCCTAGCCCGTTCTAGTTATTCGTTTCGAGCAACAGAACTGCGAAAATTTTGAGTTTCCCAACCGTTTCTTACCTCCAAACTGCCATATCTCGCGAACGGATTGACCAATCCGCAAAATATCTGTTGCATCTGAAAGTAGAAACTCGCCCGATTACAACGGTGTGTGTACTTTTCCCCTAGGCCGTTCTAGTTATGCTTGTCGAGCATCAGAACTGCGAAAATTTTGAGTTTCTCGAGCGTTTCTTACCTCCAAACTGCCGTATCTCGCGAGCGGATTGACCAATCCGTAAAATTTCTGTTGCATCTGAAGGCAGAAACTCGCCCGATTACAACGGTATGCGTACTTTTCCCCTAGGCCGTTCTAGTTATTCGTTTCGAGCATCAGAACTGCGAAAATTTTGAGTTTCTGAAGCGTTTCGTACCTCCAAACTGCCATATCTCGCGAACGGATTGACCAATCCACAAAATTTCTGATGCATCTGAAAGTAGAAACTCGCCCGATTACAACGGTATGCGTACGTTTCCCCTAGGCCGTTCTGGTTATTCGTTTCGAGCATCAGAACTGTGAAAATTTTGAGTTTCTCAACCGTTTCTTACCGCCGAACTGCCATATCTCGCGAACGGATTGACCAATCCGCAAAATTTCTGTTGCATCTGAAAGTAGAAACTCGCCCGATTACAACTGTATGCGTACTTTTCCCCTAGCCCGTTCTAGTTATTCGTTTCGAGCAACAGAACTGCAAAAATTTTGAGTTTCTCATGCGTTGCTTACCTCCAAACTGCCATATCTCGCGAACGGATTGACCAATCCGCAATATTTGTGTTGCATCTGAAAGTAGAAACTCGCCCGATTACAACTGTATGCGTACTTTTCCCCTAGCCCGTTCTAGTTATTCGTTTCGAGCAACAGAAGTGCGAAAATTTTGAGTTTCTCAAGCGTTGTTACCTCCAAACTGCCATATCTCGCGAACGGATTGACCAATCCGTAAAATTTCTGTTCCATCTGAAGGTAGAAACTCGCTCGATTACAACGGTATGCGTACTTTTCCCCTAGGCCGTTCTAGTTATTCGTTTCGAGCATCAGAACTGCGAAAATTTTGAGTTTCTCAAGCGTTTCGTACCTCCAAACTGCCGTATCTCGCGAACGGATTGACCAATCCACAAAATTTCTGATGCATCTGAAAGTAGAAACTCGCCCGATTACAACGGTATGCGTACGTTTCCCCTAGGCCGTTCTGGTTATTCGTTTCGAGCATCAGAACTGTGAAAATTTTGAGTTTCTCAACCGTTTCTTACCGCCGAACTGCCATATCTCGCGAACGGATTGACCAATCCGCAAAATTTCTGTTGCATTTGAAAGTAGAAACTCGCCCGATTACAACGGTGTGCGTACTTTTCCCCTAGGCCGTTCTAGTTATGCTTGTCGAGCATCAGAACTGCGAATATTTTGAGTTTCTCGAGCGTTTCTTACCTCCAAACTGCCATATCTCGCGAACGGATTGACCAATCCGCAAAATTTCTGTTGCATCTGAAAGTAGAAACTCGCCCGATTACAACTGTATGCGTACTTTTCCCCTAGCCCGTTCTAGTTATTCGTTTCGAGCAACAGAACTGCAACAATTTTGAGTTTCTCATGCGTTGCTTACCTCCAAACTGCCATATCTCGCGAACGGATTGACCAATCCGCAATATTTGTGTTGCATCTGAAAGTAGAAACTCGCCCGATTACAACTGTAAGCGTACTTTTCCCCTAGCCCGTTCTAGTTATTCGTTTCGAGCAACAGAAGTGCGAAAATTTTGAGTTTCTCAAGCGTTGTTACCTCCAAACTGCCATATCTCGCGAACGGATTGACCAATCCGTAAAATTTCTGTTGCATCTGAAGGTAGAAACTCGCCCGATTACAACGGTATGCGTACTTTTCCCCCAGGCCGTTCTAGTTATTCGTTTCGAGCATCAGAACTGCGAAAATTTTGAGTTTCTCAAGCGTTTCGTACCTCCAAACTGCCGTATCTCGCGAACGGATTGACCAATCCACAAAATTTCTGATGCATCTGAAAGTAGAAACTCGCCCGATTGCAACGGTATGCGTACGTTTCCCCTAGGCCGTTCTGGTTATTCGTTTCGAGCATCAGAACTGTGAAAATTTTGAGTTTCTCGAGCGTTACTTACCTCCAAAATGCCATATCTCGCGAACGGATTGACCAATCCGCAAAATTTCTGTTGCATCTGAAAGTAGAAACTCGCCCGATTACAACTGTATGCGTACTTTTCCCCTAGCCCGTTCTAGTTATTCGTTTCGAGCAACAGAACTGCGAAAATTTTGAGTTTCTCAAGCGTTGCTTACCTCCAAACTGCCATATCTCGCGAACGGATTGACCAGTCCGCAAAATTTCTGTTGCATCCGAAAGTAGAAACTCGCCCGATTACAACGGTGTGCGTACTTTTCCCCTAGGCCGTTCTAGTTATTCGTTTCGAGCATCAGAACTGCGAAAATTTTGAGTTTCTCAAGCGTTTCTTACTTCCAAACTGCCATATCTCGCGAAAGGATTGATCAATCCGCAAAATTTCTGTTGCATCTGAAAGTAGAAACTCGCCCGATTACAACGGTGTGCGTACTTTTCCCCTAGGCTGTTCTAGTTATGCTTGTCGAGCATCAGAACTGCGAAAATTTTGAGTTTCTCAAGCGTTGCTTACCTCCAAACTGCCATATCTCGCGAACGGATTGACCAATCCGCAATATTTGTGTTGCATCTGAAAGTAGAAACTCGCCCGATTACAACGGTATGCGTACTTTTCCCCTAGGCCGTACTAGTTATGCTTGTCGAGCATCAGAACTGCGAAAATTTTGAGTTTCTCGAGCGTTTCTTACCTCCAAACTGCCATATCTCGCGAACGGATTGACCAATCCGCAAAATTTCTGGTGCATCTGAAAGTAGAAACTCGCCCGATTACAACGGTGTGCGTACTTTTCCCCTAGGCCGTTCTTGTTATTCGTTTCGAGCATCAGAACTGCGAAAATTTTGAGTTTCTCAAGCGTTGTTACGTCCAAACTGCCATATCTCGCGAACGGATTGACCAATCCGCAAAATTTCTGTTGCGTCTGAAGGTAGAAACTCGCCCGATTACAACGGTATGCGTACTTTTCCCCGAGGCCGTTCTAGTTATTCGTTTCGAGCAACAGAACTGCGAAAATTTTGAGTTTCTCAAGCGTTTCTCACCTACAAACTGCCACATCTCGCGAACGGATTGTCCAATCCGCAAAATTTCTGATGCATCTGAAAGTAGAAACTCGCCCGATTACAACGGTGTGCGTACTTTTCCCCTAGGCCGTTCTTGTTATTCGTTTCGAGCATCAGAACTGCGAAAATTTTGAGTTTCTCAAGCGTTGCTTACCTCCAAACTGCCATATCTCCCGAACGGATTGACCAATCCGCAAAATTTCTGTTGCATCTGAAAGTAGAAACTCGCCCGATTACAACGGTATGCGTACTTTTCCCCTAGGCCGTTCTAGTTATTCGTTTCGAGCATCAGAACTGTGAAAATTTTTAGTTTCTCAAGCGTTGTTACGTCCAAACTGCCATATCTCGCGAACGGATTGACCAATCCGTAAAATTTCTGTTGCGTCTGAAGGTAGAAACTCGCCCGATTACAAATGTATGCGTACTTTTCCCCTAGCCCGTTCTAGTTATTCGTTTCGAGCAACAGAACTGCGAAAATTTTGAGTTTCTCAAGCGTTGCTTACCTCCAAACTGCCATATCTCCCGAACGGATTGACCAGTCCGCAAAATTTCTGTTGCATCTGAAAGTAGAAACTCGCCCGATTACAACGGTATGCGTACTTTTCCCATAGGCCGTTCTAGTTATTCGTTTCGAGCATCAGAACTGTGAAAATTTTTAGTTTCTCGAGCGTTTCTTACCTCCAAACTGCCATATCTCGCGAACGGATTGACCAATCCGCAAAATTTCTGTTGCATCTGAAAGTAGAAACTCGCCGGATTACAACACTATGCGTACTTTTCCCCTAGGCCGTTCTAGTTATTCGTTTCGAGCATCAGAACTGCGAAAATTTTGAGTTTCTCAAGCGTTTCTTACTTCCAAACTGCCATATCTCGCGAAAGGATTGATCAATCCGCAAAATTTCTGTTGCATCTGAAAGTAGAAACTCGCCCGATTACAACGGTGTGCGTACTTTTCCCCTAGGCTGTTCTAGTTATGCTTGTCGAGCATCAGAACTGCGAAAATTTTGAGTTTCTCAAGCGTTGCTTACCTCCAAACTGCCATATCTCGCGAACGGATTGACCAATCCGCAAAATTTCTGTTGCATCTGAAAGTAGAAACTCGCCGGATTACAACGGTATGAGTACTTTTCCCCTGGGCCATTCTAGTTATTCGTTTCGAGCATCAGAACTGTGCAAATTTTGAGTTTCTCAACCGTTTCTTACCTCCAAACTGCCATATCTCGCGAACGGATTGACCAATCCGCAATATTTGTGTTGCATCTGAAAGTAGAAACTCGCCCGATTACAACGGTATGCGTACTTTTCCCCTAGCCCGTACTAGTTATGCTTGTCGAGCATCAGAACTGCGAAAATTTTGAGTTTCTCGAGCGTTTCTTACCTCCAAACTGCCATATCTCGCGAACGGATTGACCAATCCGCAAAATTTCTGGTGCATCTGAAAGTAGAAACTCGCCCGATTACAACGGTGTGCGTACTTTTCCCCTAGGCCGTTCTTGTTATTCGTTTCGAGCATCAGAACCGCGAAAATTTTGAGTTTCTCAAACGTTTCTTACCTCCAAACTGCCGTATCTCGCGAGCGGATTGACCAATCCGCAAAATTTCTGTTGCATCTGAAAGTAGAAACTCGCCCGATTACAACGGTATGCGTACTTTTCCCCTAGGCCGTTCTAGTTATTCGTTTCGAGCATCAGAACTGTGAAAATTTTTAGTTTCTCAAGCGTTGTTACGTCCAAACTGCCATATCTCGCGAACGGATTGACCAATCCGTAAAATTTCTGTTGCGTCTGAAGGTAGAAACTCGCCCGATTGCAACGGTATGCGTACTTTTCCCCTAGTCCGTTCTAGTTATTCGTTTCGAGCAACAGAACTGCGAAAATTTTGAGTTTCTCAAGCGTTGCTTACCTCCAAACTGCCATATCTCCCGAACGGATTGACCAGTCCGCAAAATTTCTGTTGCATCTGAAAGTAGAAACTCGCCCGATTACAACGGTATGCGTACTTTTCCCATAGGCCGTTCTAGTTATTCGTTTCGAGCATCAGAACTGTGAAAATTTTTAGTTTCTCGAGCGTTTCTTACCTCCAAACTGCCATATCTCGCGAACGGATTGACCAATCCGCAAAATTTCTGTTGCATCTGAAAGTAGAAACTCGCCGGATTACAACACTATGCGTACTTTTCCCCTAGGCCGTTCTAGTTATTCGTTTCGAGCATCAGAACTGCGAAAATTTTGAGTTTCTCAAGCGTTTCTTACTTCCAAACTGCCATATCTCGCGAAAGGATTGATCAATCCGCAAAATTTCTGTTGCATCTGAAAGTAGAAACTCGCCCGATTACAACGGTGTGCGTACTTTTCCCCTAGGCTGTTCTAGTTATGCTTGTCGAGCATCAGAACTGCGAAAATTTTGAGTTTCTCAAGCGTTGCTTACCTCCAAACTGCCATATCTCGCGAACGGATTGACCAATCCGCAAAATTTCTGTTGCATCTGAAAGTAGAAACTCGCCGGATTACAACGGTATGAGTACTTTTCCCCTGGGCCATTCTAGTTATTCGTTTCGAGCATCAGAACTGTGCAAATTTTGAGTTTCTCAACCGTTTCTTACCTCCAAACTGCCATATCTCGCGAACGGATTGACCAATCCGCAATATTTGTGTTGCATCTGAAAGTAGAAACTCGCCCGATTACAACGGTATGCGTACTTTTCCCCTAGCCCGTACTAGTTATGCTTGTCGAGCATCAGAACTGCGAAAATTTTGAGTTTCTCGAGCGTTTCTTACCTCCAAACTGCCATATCTCGCGAACGGATTGACCAATCCGCAAAATTTCTGGTGCATCTGAAAGTAGAAACTCGCCCGATTACAACGGTGTGCGTACTTTTCCCCTAGGCCGTTCTTGTTATTCGTTTCGAGCATCAGAACCGCGAAAATTTTGAGTTTCTCAAACGTTTCTTACCTCCAAACTGCCGTATCTCGCGAGCGGATTGACCAATCCGCAAAATTTCTGTTGCATCTGAAAGTAGAAACTCGCCCGATTACAACGGTATGCGTACTTTTCCCCTAGGCCGTTCTAGTTATTCGTTTCGAGCATCAGAACTGTGAAAATTTTTAGTTTCTCAAGCGTTGTTACGTCCAAACTGCCATATCTCGCGAACGGATTGACCAATCCGTAAAATTTCTGTTGCGTCTGAAGGTAGAAACTCGCCCGATTGCAACGGTATGCGTACTTTTCCCCTAGTCCGTTCTAGTTATTCGTTTCGAGCAACAGAACTGCGAAAATTTTGAGTTTCTCAAGCGTTGCTTACCTCCAAACTGCCATATCTCCCGAACGGATTGACCAGTCCGCAAAATTTCTGTTGCATCTGAAAGTAGAAACTCGCCCGATTACAACGGTATGCGTACTTTTCCCATAGGCCGTTCTAGTTATTCGTTTCGAGCATCAGAACTGTGAAAATTTTTAGTTTCTCGAGCGTTTCTTACCTCCAAACTGCCATATCTCGCGAACGGATTGACCAATCCGCAAAATTTCTGTTGCATCTGAAAGTAGAAACTCGCCGGATTACAACACTATGCGTACTTTTCCCCTAGGCCGTTCTAGTTATTCGTTTCGAGCATCAGAACTGCGAAAATTTTGAGTTTCTCAAGCGTTTCTTACTTCCAAACTGCCATATCTCGCGAAAGGATTGATCAATCCGCAAAATTTCTGTTGCATCTGAAAGTAGAAACTCGCCCGATTACAACGGTGTGCGTACTTTTCCCCTAGGCTGTTCTAGTTATGCTTGTCGAGCATCAGAACTGCGAAAATTTTGAGTTTCTCAAGCGTTGCTTACCTCCAAACTGCCATATCTCGCGAACGGATTGACCAATCCGCAAAATTTCTGTTGCATCTGAAGGTCGAAACTCGCCCGATTACAACGGTATGCGTACTTTTCCCCTAGGCCGTTCTAGTTATTCGTTTCGAGCATCAGAACTGCGAAAATTTTGAGTTTCTCAAGCGTTACTTACTTCCAAACTGCCATATCTCGCGAACGGATTGACCAATCCGCAAAATTTCTGTTGCATCTGAAGGTAGAAACTCGCCCGATTACAACTGTATGCGTACTTTTCCCCTAGCCCGTTCTAGTTATTCGTTTCGAGCAACAGAACTGCGAAAAAATTTTGAGTTTCTCAAGCGTTGTTACGTCCAAACTGCCATATCTCGCGAACGGATTGACCAATCCGCAAAATTTCTGTTGCATCTGAAAGTAGAAACTCGCCCGATTACAACGGTATGCGTACTTTTCCCGTAGGCCGTTCTAGTTATTCGTTTCGAGCATCAGAACTGCGAAAATTTTGAGTTTCTCAAGCGTTTCTCACCTACAAACTGCCACATCTCGCGAACGGATTGACCAATCCGCAAAATTTCTGTTGCATCTGAAAGTATAAACTCGCCCGATTACAACGGTATGCGTACTTTTCCCCTAGGCCGTTCTAGTTATTCGTTTCGAGCATCAGAACTGTGAAAATTTTTAGTTTCTCAACCGTTTCTTACCTCCAAACTGCCATATCTCGCGAACGGATTGACCAATCCGCAAAATTTCTGTTGCATCTGAAAGTAGAAACTCGCCCGATTACAACTGTATGCGTACTTTTCCCCTAGCCCGTTCTAGTTATTCGTTTCGAGCAACAGAACTGCGAAAATTTTGAGTTTCCCAACCGTTTCTTACCTCCAAACTGCCATATCTCGCGAACGGATTGACCAATCCGCAAAATATCTGTTGCATCTGAAAGTAGAAACTCGCCCGATTACAACGGTGTGTGCACTTTTCCCCTAGGCCGTTCTAGTTATGCTTGTCGAGCATCAGAACTGCGAAAATTTTGAGTTTCTCGAGTGTTTCTTACCTCCAAACTGTCATATCTCGCGAACGGATTGACCGATCCGCAAAATTTCTGTTGCATCTGAAAGTAGAAACTCGCCCGATTATAACACTATGCGTACTTTTCCCCTAGGCCGTTCTAGTTATTCGTTTCGAGCATCAGAACTGCGAAAATTTTGAGTTTGTCAAGCGTTTCTTACTTCCAAACTGCCATATCTCGCGAACGGATTGACCAATCCGCAAAATTTCTATTGCATCTGAAGGTAGAAACTCGCCCGGTTACAACGGTATGCGTACTTTTCCCCTAGGCCGTTCTAGTTATTCGTTTCGAGCATCAGAACTGCGAAAATTTTGAGTTTCTCAAGCGTTTCTCACCTACAAACTGCCACATCTCGCGAACGGATTGTCCAATCCGCAAAATTTCTGATGCATCTGAAAGTAGAAACTCGCCCGATTACAACTGTATGCGTACTTTTCCCCTAGGCCGTTCTGGTTATTCGTTTCGAGCATCAGAACTGTGAAAATTTTGAGTTTCTCAACCGTTTCTTACTTCCGAACTGCCATATCTCGCGAACGGATTGACCAATCCGCAAAATTTCTGTTGCATCTGAAAGTAGAAACTCGCCCGATTACAACGGTGTGCGTACTTTTCCCCTAGGCCGTTCTAGTTATGCTTGTCGAGCATCAGAACTGCGAAAATTTTGAGTTTCTCGAGCGTTTCTTACCTCCAAACTGCCGTATCTCGCGAGCGGATTGACCTATCCGCAAAATTTTTGTTGCATCTGAAAGTAGAAACTCGCCCGATTACAACGGTTTGCGTACTTTTCCCCTAGCCCGTTCTAGTTATTCGTTTCGAGCAACAGAACTGCGAAAATTTTGAGTTTCTCATGCGTTGCTTACCTCCAAACTGCCATATCTCGCGAACGGATTGACCAATCCGCAATATTTGTGTTGCATCTGAAAGTAGAAACTCGCCCGATTACAACGGTATGCGTACTTTTCCCCTAGGCCGTACTAGTTATGCTTGTCGAGCATCAGAACTGCGAAAATTTTGAGTTTCTCAAGCGTTTCTTATCTCCAAACTGCCATATCTCGCGAACGGTTTGACGAATCCGCAAAATTTCTGTTGCATCTGAAAGTAGAAACTCGCCCGATTACAACTGTATGCGTACTTTTCCCCTAGCCCGTTCTAGTTATTCGTTTCGAGCACCAGAAGTGCGAAAATTTTGAGTTTCTCAAGCGTTTCTTATCTCCAAACTGCCATATCTCGCGAACGGTTTGACGAATCCGCAAAATTTCTGTTGCATCTGAAAGTAGAAACTCGCCCGATTACAACTGTATGCGTACTTTTCCCCTAGCCCGTTCTAGTTATTCGTTTCGAGCACCAGAAGTGCGAAAATTTTGAGTTTCTCAAGCGTTGTTACCTCCAAACTGCCATATCTCGCGCACGGATTGACCAATCCGTAAAATTTCTGTTGCATCTGAAGGTAGAAACTCGCCCGATTACAACGGTATGCGTACTTTTCCCCTAGGCCGTTCTAGTTATTCGTTTCGAGCATCAGAACTGCGAAAATTTTGAGTTTCTCAAGCGTTTCGTACCTCCAAACTGCCATATCTCGCGAACGGATTGACCAATCCACAAAATTTCTGATGCATCTGAAAGTAGAAACTCGCCCGATTACAACGGTATGCGTACGTTTCCCCTAGGCCGTTCTGGTTATTCGTTTCGAGCATCAGAACTGTGAAAATTTTGAGTTTCTCAACCGTTTCTTACCGCCGAACTGCCATATCTCGCGAACGGATTGACCAATCCGCAAAATTTCTGTTGCATTTGAAAGTAGAAACTCGCCCGATTACAACGGTGTGCGTACTTTTCCCCTAGGCCGTTCTAGTTATGCTTGTCGAGCATCAGAACTGCGAAAATTTTGAGTTTCTCGAGCGTTTCTTACCTCCAAACTGCCATATCTCGCGAACGGATTGACCAATCCGCAAAATTTCTGTTGCATCTGAAAGTAGAAACTCGCCCGATTACAACGGTATGCGTACTTTTCCCCTAGGCCGTTCTAGTTATTCGTTTCGAGCATCAGAACTGCGAAAATTTTGAGTTTCTCAAGCGTTTCTTACTTCCAAACTGTCATATCTCGCGAACGGATTGACCAATCCGCAAAATTTCTGTTGCATCTGAAGGTAGAAACTCGCCCGATTACAACGGTATGCGTACTTTTCCCCTAGGCCGTTCTAGTTATTCGTTTGGAGCATCAGAACTGCGAAAATTTTGAGTTTCTCAAGCGTTTCTCACCTACAAACTGCCACATCTCGCGAACGGATTGTCCAATCCGCAAAATTTCTGATGCATCTGAAAGTAGAAACTCGCCCGATTTCAACTGTTAGCGTACTTTTCCCCTAGGCCGTTCTAGTTATTCGTTTCGAGCATCAGAACTGCGAAAATTTTGAGTTTGTCAAGCGTTTCTTACTTCCAAACTGCCATATCTCGCGAACGGATTGACCAATCCGCAAAATATCTGTTGCATCTGAAGGTAGAAACTCGCCCGATTACAACGGTGTGCGTACTTTTCCCCTAGGCCGTTCTAGTTATGCTTGTCGAGCATCAGAACTGCGAAAATTTTGAGTTTCTCGAGCGTTTCTTACCTCCAAACTGCCATATCTCGCGAACGGATTGACCAATCCGCAAAATTTCTGTTGCATCTGAAAGTAGAAACTCGCCCGATTACAACTGTATGCGTACTTTTCCCCTAGCCCGTTCTAGTTATTCGTTTCGAGCAACAGAACTGCAAAAATTTTGAGTTTCTCATGCGTTGCTTACCTCCAAACTGCCATATCTCGCGAACGGATTGACCAATCCGCAATATTTGTGTTGCATCTGAAAGTAGAAACTCGCCCGATTACAACGGTATGCGTACTTTTCCCCTAGGCCGTACTAGTTATGCTTGTCGAGCATCAGAACTGCGAAAATTTTGAGTTTCTCGAGCGTTTCTTACCTCCAAACTGCCATATCTCGCGAACGGATTGACCAATCCGCAAAATTTCTGGTGCATCTGAAAGTAGAAACTCGCCCGATTACAACGGTGTGCGTACTTTTCCCCTAGGCCGTTCTTGTTATTCGTTTCGAGCATCAGAACCGCGAAAATTTTGAGTTTCTCAAACGTTTCTTACCTCCAAACTGCCGTATCTCGCGAGCGGATTGACCAATCCGCAAAATTTCTGTTGCATCTGAAAGTAGAAACTCGCCCGATTACAACGGTATGCGTACTTTTCCCCTAGGCCGTTCTAGTTATTCGTTTCGAGCATCAGAACTGTGAAAATTTTTAGTTTCTCAAGCGTTGTTACGTCCAAACTGCCATATCTCGCGAACGGATTGACCAATCCGTAAAATTTCTGTTGCGTCTGAAGGTAGAAACTCGCCCGATTACAACTGTATGCGTACTTTTCCCCTAGCCCGTTCTAGTTATTCGTTTCGAGCAACAGAACTGCGAAAATTTTGAGTTTCTCAAGCGTTGCTTACCTCCAAACTGCCATATCTCCCGAACGGATTGACCAGTCCGCAAAATTTCTGTTGCATCTGAAAGTAGAAACTCGCCCGATTACAACGGTATGCGTACTTTTCCCATAGGCCGTTCTAGTTATTCGTTTCGAGCATCAGAACTGTGAAAATTTTTAGTTTCTCAAGCGTTGTTACCTACAAACTGCCATATCTCGCGAACGGATTGACCAATCCGTAAAATTTCTGTTGCATCTGAAGGTAGAAACTCGCCCGATTACAACTGTATGCGTACTTTTCCCCTAGCCCGTTCTAGTTATTCGTTTCGAGCAACAGAACTGCGAAAATTTTGAGTTTCTCAAGCGTTTCTCACCTACAAACTGCCACATCTCGCGAACGGATTGTCCAATCCGCAAAATTTCTGATGCATCTGAAAGTAGAAACTCGCCCGATTTCAACTGTTAGCGTACTTTTCCCCTAGGCCGTTCTAGTTATTCGTTTCGAGCATCAGAACTGCGAAAATTTTGAGTTTGTCAAGCGTTTCTTACTTCCAAACTGCCATATCTCGCGAACGGATTGACCAATCCGCAAAATATCTGTTGCATCTGAAGGTAGAAACTCGCCCGATTACAACGGTGTGCGTACTTTTCCCCTAGGCCGTTCTAGTTATGCTTGTCGAGCATCAGAACTGCGAAAATTTTGAGTTTCTCGAGCGTTTCTTACCTCCAAACTGCCATATCTCGCGAACGGATTGACCAATCCGCAAAATTTCTGTTGCATCTGAAAGTAGAAACTCGCCCGATTACAACTGTATGCGTACTTTTCCCCTAGCCCGTTCTAGTTATTCGTTTCGAGCAACAGAACTGCAAAAATTTTGAGTTTCTCATGCGTTGCTTACCTCCAAACTGCCATATCTCGCGAACGGATTGACCAATCCGCAATATTTGTGTTGCATCTGAAAGTAGAAACTCGCCCGATTACAACGGTATGCGTACTTTTCCCCTAGGCCGTACTAGTTATGCTTGTCGAGCATCAGAACTGCGAAAATTTTGAGTTTCTCGAGCGTTTCTTACCTCCAAACTGCCATATCTCGCGAACGGATTGACCAATCCGCAAAATTTCTGGTGCATCTGAAAGTAGAAACTCGCCCGATTACAACGGTGTGCGTACTTTTCCCCTAGGCCGTTCTTGTTATTCGTTTCGAGCATCAGAACCGCGAAAATTTTGAGTTTCTCAAACGTTTCTTACCTCCAAACTGCCGTATCTCGCGAGCGGATTGACCAATCCGCAAAATTTCTGTTGCATCTGAAAGTAGAAACTCGCCCGATTACAACGGTATGCGTACTTTTCCCCTAGGCCGTTCTAGTTATTCGTTTCGAGCATCAGAACTGTGAAAATTTTTAGTTTCTCAAGCGTTGTTACGTCCAAACTGCCATATCTCGCGAACGGATTGACCAATCCGTAAAATTTCTGTTGCGTCTGAAGGTAGAAACTCGCCCGATTACAACTGTATGCGTACTTTTCCCCTAGCCCGTTCTAGTTATTCGTTTCGAGCAACAGAACTGCGAAAATTTTGAGTTTCTCAAGCGTTGCTTACCTCCAAACTGCCATATCTCCCGAACGGATTGACCAGTCCGCAAAATTTCTGTTGCATCTGAAAGTAGAAACTCGCCCGATTACAACGGTATGCGTACTTTTCCCATAGGCCGTTCTAGTTATTCGTTTCGAGCATCAGAACTGTGAAAATTTTTAGTTTCTCAAGCGTTGTTACCTACAAACTGCCATATCTCGCGAACGGATTGACCAATCCGTAAAATTTCTGTTGCATCTGAAGGTAGAAACTCGCCCGATTACAACTGTATGCGTACTTTTCCCCTAGCCCGTTCTAGTTATTCGTTTCGAGCAACAGAACTGCGAAAATTTTGAGTTTCTCAAGCGTTGCTTACCTCCAAACTGCCATATCTCGCGAACGGATTGACCAGTCCGCAAAATTTCTGTTACATCTGAAAGTAGAAACTCGCCCGATTACAACGGTGTGCGTACTTTTCCCCTAGGCCGTTCTAGTTATGCTTGTCGAGCATCAGAACTGCGAAAATTTTGAGTTTCTCGAGCGTTTCTTACCTCCAAACTGCCATATCTCGCGAACGGATTGACCAATCCGCAAAATTTCTGTTGCATCTGAAAGTAGAAACTCGCCGGATTACAACACTATGCGTACTTTTCCCCTAGGCCGTTCTAGTTATTCGTTTCGAGCATCAGAACTGCGAAAATTTTGAGTTTCTCAAGCGTTTCTTACTTCCAAACTGCCATATCTCGCGAAAGGATTGATCAATCCGCAAAATTTCTGTTGCATCTGAAAGTAGAAACTCGCCCGATTACAACGGTGTGCGTACTTTTCCCCTAGGCTGTTCTAGTTATGCTTGTCGAGCATCAGAACTGCGAAAATTTTGAGTTTCTCAAGCGTTGCTTACCTCCAAACTGCCATATCTCGCGAACGGATTGACCAATCCGCAAAATTTCTGTTGCATCTGAAGGTCGAAACACGCCCGATTACAACGGTATGCGTACTTTTCCCCTAGGCCGTTCTAGTTATTCGTTTCGAGCATCAGAACTGCGAAAATTTTGACTTTCTCAAGCGTTTCTTACTTCCAAACTGCCATATCTCGCGAACGGATTGACCAATCCGCAAAATTTCTGTTGCATCTGAAGGTAGAAACTCGCCCGATTACAACTGTATGCGTACTTTTCCCCTAGCCCGTTCTAGTTATTCGTTTCGAGCAACAGAACTGCGAAAAAATTTTGAGTTTCTCAAGCGTTGTTACGTCCAAACTGCCATATCTCGCGAACGGATTGACCAATCCGCAAAATTTCTGTTGCATCTGAAAGTAGAAACTCGCCCGATTACAACGGTATGCGTACTTTTCCCGTAGGCCGTTCTAGTTATTCGTTTCGAGCATCAGAACTGCGAAAATTTTGAGTTTCTCAAGCGTTTCTCACCTACAAACTGCCACATCTCGCGAACGGATTGACCAATCCGCAAAATTTCTGTTGCATCTGAAAGTATAAACTCGCCCGATTACAACGGTATGCGTACTTTTCCCCTAGGCCGTTCTAGTTATTCGTTTCGAGCATCAGAACTGTGAAAATTTTTAGTTTCTCAACCGTTTCTTACCTCCAAACTGCCATATCTCGCGAACGGATTGACCAATCCGCAAAATTTCTGTTGCATCTGAAAGTAGAAGCTCGCCCGATTACAACTGTATGCGTACTTTTCCCCTAGCCCGTTCTAGTTATTCGTTTCGAGCAACAGAACTGCGAAAATTTTGAGTTTCCCAACCGTTTCTTACCTCCAAACTGCCATATCTCGCGAACGGATTGACCAATCCGCAAAATATCTGTTGCATCTGAAAGTAGAAACTCGCCCGATTACAACGGTGTGTGTACTTTTCCCCTAGGCCGTTCTAGTTATGCTTGTCGAGCATCAGAACTGCGAAAATTTTGAGTTTCTCGAGTGTTTCTTACCTCCAAACTGTCATATCTCGCGAACGGATTGACCGATCCGCAAAATTTCTGTTGCATCTGAAAGTAGAAACTCGCCCGATTATAACACTATGCGTACTTTTCCCCTAGGCCGTTCTAGTTATTCGTTTCGAGCATCAGAACTGCGAAAATTTTGAGTTTGTCAAGCGTTTCTTACTTCCAAACTGCCATATCTCGCGAACGGATTGTCCAATCCGCAAAATTTCTATTGCATCTGAAGGTAGAAACTCGCCCGATTACAACGGTATGCGTACTTTTCCCCTAGGCCGTTCTGGTTATTCGTTTCGAGCATCAGAACTGTGAAAATTTTGAGTTTCTCAACCGTTTCTTACTTCCGAACTGCCATATCTCGCGAACGGATTGACCAATCCGCAAAATTTCTGTTGCATCTGAAAGTAGAAACTCGCCCGATTACAACGGTGTGCGTACTTTTCCCCTAGGCCGTTCTAGTTATGCTTGTCGAGCATCAGAACTGCGAAAATTTTGAGTTTCTCGAGCGTTTCTTACCTCCAAACTGCCGTATCTCGCGAGCGGATTGACCAATCCGCAAAATTTTTGTTGCATCTGAAAGTAGAAACTCGCCCGATTACAACGGTATGCGTACTTTTCCCCTAGCCCGTTCTAGTTATTCGTTTCGAGCAACAGAACTGCGAAAATTTTGAGTTTCTCATGCGTTGCTTACCTCCAAACTGCCATATCTCGCGAACGGATTGACCAATCCGCAATATTTGTGTTGCATCTGAAAGTAGAAACTCGCCCGATTACAACGGTATGCGTACTTTTCCCCTAGGCCGTACTAGTTATGCTTGTCGAGCATCAGAACTGCGAAAATTTTGAGTTTCTCAAGCGTTTCTTATCTCCAAACTGCCATATCTCGCGAACGGTTTGACGAATCCGCAAAATTTCTGTTGCATCTGAAAGTAGAAACTCGCTCGATTACAACTGTATGCGTACTTTTCCCCTAGCCCGTTCTAGTTATTCGTTTCGAGCAACAGAAGTGCGAAAATTTTGAGTTTCTCAAGCGTTGTTACCTCCAAACTGCCATATCTCGCGAACGGATTGACCAATCCGTAAAATTTCTGTTGCATCTGAAGGTAGAAACTCGCCCGATTACAACGGTATGCGTACTTTTCCCCTAGGCCGTTCTAGTTCTTCGTTTCGAGCATCAGAACTGCGAAAATTTTGAGTTTCTCAAGCGTTTCGTACCTCCAAACTGCCATATCTCGCGAACGGATTGACCAATCCACAAAATTTCTGATGCATCTGAAAGTAGAAACTCGCCCGATTACAACGGTATGCGTACGTTTCCCCTAGGCCGTTCTGGTTATTCGTTTCGAGCATCAGAACTGTGAAAATTTTGAGTTTCTCAACCGTTTCTTACCGCCGAACTGCCATATCTCGCGAACGGATTGACCAATCCGCAAAATTTCTGTTGCATTTGAAAGTAGAAACTCGCCCGATTACAACGGTGTGCGTACTTTTCCCCTAGGCCGTTCTAGTTATGCTTGTCGAGCATCAGAACTGCGAAAATTTTGAGTTTCTCGAGCGTTTCTTACCTCCAAGCTGCCATATCTCGCGAACGGATTGACCAATCCGCAAAATTTCTGTTGCATCTGAAAGTAGAAACTCGCCCGATTACAACTGTATGCGTACTTTTCCCCTAGCCCGTTCTAGTTATTCGTTTCGAGCAACAGAACTGCAAAAATTTTGAGTTTCTCATGCGTTGCTTACCTCCAAACTGCCATATCTCGCGAACGGATTGACCAATCCGCAATATTTGTGTTGCATCTGAAAGTAGAAACTCGCCCGATTACAACGGTATGCGTACTTTTCCCCTAGGCCGTACTAGTTATGCTTGTCGAGCATCAGAACTGCGAAAATTTTGAGTTTCTCTAGCGTTTCTTATCTCCAAACTGCCATATCTCGCGAACGGTTTGACGAATCCGCAAAATTTCTGTTGCATCTGAAAGTAGAAACTCGCCCGATTACAACTGTATGCGTACTTTTCCCCTAGCCCGTTCTAGTTATTCGTTTCGAGCAACAGAAGTGCGAAAATTTTGAGTTTCTCAAGCGTTGTTACCTCCAAACTGCCATATCTCGCGAACGGATTGACCAATCCGTAAAATTTCTGTTGCATCTGAAGGTAGAAACTCGCCCGATTACAACGGTATGCGTACTTTTCCCCTAGGCCGTTCTAGTTATTCGTTTCGAGCATCAGAACTGCGAAAATTTTGAGTTTCTCAAGCGTTTCGTACCTCCAAACTGCCGTATCTCGCGAACGGATTGACCAATCCACAAAATTTCTGTTGCATCTGAAAGTAGAAACTCGCCCGATTACAACGGTATGCGTACTTTTCCCCTAGGCCGTTCTAGTTATGCTTGTCGAGCATCAGAACTGCGAAAATTTTGAGTTTCTCGAGCGTTTCTTACCTCCAAACTGCCATATCTCGCGAACGGATTGACCAATCCGCAAAATTTCTGTTGCATCTGAAAGTAGAAACTCGCCCGATTACAACTGTATGCGTACTTTTCCCCTAGCCCGTTCTAGTTATTCGTTTCGAGCAACAGAACTGCGAAAATTTTGAGTTTCTCAAGCGTTTCTTACCTCCAAACTGCCATATCTCGCGAACGGATTGACCAATCCGCAAAATTTCTGTTGCATCTGAAAGTAGAAACTCGCCCGATTACAACGGTATGCGTACTTTTCCCCTAGGCCGTTCTAGTTATGCTTGTCGAGCATCAGAACTGCGAAAATTTTGAGTTTCTCGAGCGTTTCTTACCTCCAAACTGCCATATCTCGCGAACGGATTGACCAATCCGCAAAATTTCTGTTGCATCTGAAAGTAGAAACTCGCCCGATTACAACTGTATGCGTACTTTTCCCCTAGGCCGTTCTTGTTATTCGTTTCGAGCATCAGAACCGCGAAAATTTTGAGTTTCTCAAGCGTTTCTTACATCCAAACTGCCATATCTCGCGAACGGATTGACCAATCCGCAAAATTTCTGTTGCATCTGAAAGTAGAAACTCGCCCGATTACAACTGTATGCGTACTTTTCCCCTAGGCCGTTCTTGTTATTCGTTTCGAGCATCAGAACCGCGAAAATTTTGAGTTTCTCAAGCGTTTCTTACATCCAAACTGCCATATCTCGCGAACGGATTGACCAATCCGCAAAATTTCTGTTGCATCTGAAAGTAGAAACTCGCCCGATTACAACGATATGCGTACTTTTCCCCTAGGCCGTTCTAGTTATTCGTTTCGAGCATCAGAACTGCGAAAATTTTGAGTTTCTCAAGCGTTTCTTACCTCCAAACTGCCATATCTCGCGAACGGATTGACCAATCCGCAAAATTTCTGTTGCATCTGAAAGTAGAAACTCGCCCGATTACAACGGTATGCGTACTTTTCCCCTAGCCCGTTCTAGTTATTCGTTTCGAGCAACAGAACTGCGAAAATTTTGAGTTTCTCGAGCGTTTCTTACCTCCAAACTGCCATATCTCGCGAACGGATTGACCAATCCGCAAAATTTCTGATGCATCTGAAAGTAGAAACTCGCCCGATTACAACGGTATGCGTACGTTTCCCCTAGGCCGTTCTGGTTATGCTTGTCGAGCATCAGAACTGCGAAAATTTTGAGTTTCTCGAGCGTTTCTTACCTCCAAACTGCCATATCTCGCGAACGGATTGACCAATCCGCAAAATTTCTGTTGCATCTGAAATTAGAAACTCGCCCGATTACAACTGTATGCGTACTTTTCCCCTAGCCCGTTCTAGTTATTCGTTTCGAGTGACAGAACTGCGAAAATTTTGAGTTTCTCAAGCGTTGCTTACCTCCAAACTGCCATATCTCGCGAACGGATTAACCAATCCGCAAAATTTCTGTAGCATCTGAAAGTAGAAACTCGCCCGATTACAACGGTATGCGTACTTTTCCCCTAGGCCGTTCTAGTTATTCGTTTCGAGCATCAGAACTGCGAAAATTTTGAGTTTCTCAAGCGTTTCTCACCTACAAACTGCCACATCTCGCGAACGGATTGACCAATCCGCAAAATTTCTGTTGCATCTGAAAGTATAAACTCGCCCGATTACACCGGTATGCGTACTTTTCCCCTAGGCCGTTCTAGTTATTCGTTTCGAGCATCAGAACTGCGAAAATTTTGAGTTTCTCAAGCGTTTCTTACTTCCAAACTGCCATATCTCGCGAACGCTTTGACCAATCCGCAAAATTTCTGTTGCATCTGAAAGTAGAAACTCGCCCGATTACAACTGTATGCGTACTTTTCCCCTAGCCCGTTCTAGTTATTCGTTTCGAGCAACAGAACTGCGAAAATTTTGAGTTTCTCAAGCGTTGCTTACCTTCAAACTGCCATATCTCGCGAACGGATTGACCAATCCGCAAAATATCTGTTGCATCTGAAAGTAGAAACTCGCCCGATTACAACGGTGTGTGTACTTTTCCCCTAGGCCGTTCTAGTTATGCTTGTCGAGCATCAGAACTGCGAAAATTTTGAGTTTCTCGAGCGTTTCTTACCTCCAAACTGCCATATCTCGCGAACGGATTGACCAATCCGCAAAATTTCTGTTGCATCTGAAAGTAGAAACTCGCCCGATTACAACTGTATGCGTACTTTTCCCCTAGCCCGATCTAGTTATTCGTTTCGAGCAACAGAACTGCGAAAATTTTGAGTTTCTCAAGCGTTGCTTACCTCCAAACTGCCATATCTCTCGAACGGATTGACCAATCCGCAAAATTTCTGTTGCATCTAAAAGTAGAAATTCGCCCGATTACAACGGTGTGCGTACTTTTCCCCTAGGCCGTTCTAGTTATGCTTGTCGAGCATCAGAACTGCGAAAATTTTGAGTTTCTCAAGCGTTTCTTACCTCCAAACTGCCATATCTCGCGAACGGTTTGACGAATCCGCAAAATTTCTGTTGCATCTGAAAGTAGAAACTCGCCCGATTACAACTGTATGCGTACTTTTCCCCTAGCCCGTTCTAGTTATTCGTTTCGAGCAACAGAACTGCGATAATTTTGAGTTTCTCAAGCGTTGTTACGTCCAAACTGCCATATCTCGCGAACGGATTGACCAATCCGCAAAATTTCTGTTGCATCTGAAGGTAGAAACTCGCACGATTACAACGGTATGCGTACTTTTCCCCTAGGCCGTTCTAGTTATTCGTTTCGAGCATCAGAACTGCGAAAATTTTGAGTTTCTCAAGCGTTTCTTACCTCCAAACTGCCATATCTCGCGAACGGATTGACCAATCCGCAAAATTTCTGTTGCATCTGAAGGTAGAAACTCGCCCGATTACAACTCTATGCGTACTTTTCCCCTAGCCCGTCCTAGTTATTCGTTTCGAGCAACAGAACTGCGAAAATTTTGAGTTTCTCAAGCGTTGTTACGTCCAAACTGCCACATCTCGCGAACGGATTGACCAATCCGCAAAATTTCTGTTGCATCTGAAAGTAGATACTCGCCCGATTACAACGGTATGCGTACTTTTCCCCTAGGCCGTTCTAGTTATGCTTGTCGAGCATCAGAACTGCGAAAATTTTGAGTTTCTCAAGCGTTTCTTACCTCCAAACTGCCATATCTCGCGAACGGTTTGACGAATCCGCAAAATTTCTGTTGCATCTGAAAGTAGAAACTCGCCCGATTACAACTGTATGCGTACTTTTCCCCTAGCCCGTTCTAGTTATTCGTTTCGAGCAACAGAACTGCGATAATTTTGAGTTTCTCAAGCGTTGTTACGTCCAAACTGCCATATCTCGCGAACGGATTGACCAATCCGCAAAATTTCTGTTGCATCTGAAGGTAGAAACTCGCACGATTACAACGGTATGCGTACTTTTCCCCTAGGCCGTTCTAGTTATGCTTGTCGAGCATCAGAACTGCGAAAATTTTGAGTTTCTCGAGCGTTTCTTACCTCCAAACTGCCATATCTCGCGAACGGATTGACCAATCCGCAAAATTTCTGTTGCATCTGAAGGTAGAAACTCGCCCGATTACAACTGTATGCGTACTTTTCCCCTAGCCCGTTTTAGTTATTCGTTTCGAGTAACAGAACTGCGAAAATTTTGAGTTTCTCAAGCGTTGCTTACCTCCAAACTGCCATATCTCGCGAACAGATTGACCAATCCGCAAAATTTCTGTTGCATCTGAAAGTAGAAACTCGCCCGATTACAACTGTATGCGTACTTTTCCCCTAGCCCGTTTTAGTTATTCGTTTCGAGTAACAGAACTGCGAAAATTTTGAGTTTCTCAAGCGTTGTTACGTCCAAACTGCCATATCTCGCGAACAGATTGACCAATCCGCAAAATTTCTGTTGCATCTGAAAGTAGAAACTCGCCCGATTACAACTGTATGCGTACTTTTCCCCTAGCCCGTTTTAGTTATTCGTTTCGAGTAACAGAACTGCGAAAATTTTGAGTTTCTCAAGCGTTGCTTACCTCCAAACTGCCATATCTCGCGAACAGATTGACCAATCCGCAAAATTTCTGTTGCATCTGAAAGTAGATACTCGCCCGATTACAACGGTATGAGTACTTTTCCCCTGCGCCATTCTAGTTATTCGTTTCGAGCATCAGAACTGTGCAAATTTTCAGTTTCTCAACCGTTTCTTACCTCCAAACTGCCATATCTCGCGAACGCATTGACCAATCCGCAAAATTTCTGTTGCATCTGAAAGTAGAAACTCGCCCAATTGAAACGGTATGTGTGCTTTTCCCCTGGGCCATTCTAGTTATTCGTTTCGAGCATCAGAACTGTGCAAATTTTGAGTTTCTCAACCGTTTCTTACATCCAAACTGCCATATCTCGCGAACGGATTTTCCAATCCGCAAAATTTCTGTTGCATCTGAAAGTAGAAACTCGTCCGATTACAACGGTATGCGTACTTTTCCCCTAGGCCGTTCTAGTTATTCGTTTCGAGCATCAGAACTGTGAAAATTTTTAGTTTCTCAAGCGTTTCTTACTTCCAAACTGCCATATCTCGCGAACGGATTGACCAATCCGCAAAATTTCTGTTGCATCTGAAAGTAGAAACTCGCCCGATTACAACTGTATGCGTACTTTTCCCCTAGGCCGTTCTTGTTATTCGTTTCGAGCATCAGAACCGCGAAAATCTTGAGTTTCTCAAGCGTTTCTTACATCCAAACTGCCATATCTCGCGAACGGATTGACCAATCCGCAAAATTTCTGTTGCATCTGAAAGTAGAAACTCGCCCGATTACAACGGTATGCGTACTTTTCCCCTAGGCCGTTCTAGTTATTCGTTTCGAGCATCAGAACTGCGAAAATTTTGAGTTTCTCAAGCGTTTCTTACCTCCAAACTGCCATATCTCGCGAACGGATTGACCAATCCGCAAAATTTCTGTTGCATCTGAAAGTAGAAACTCGCCCGATTACAACGGTATGCGTACTTTTCCCCTAGCCCGTTCTAGTTATTCGTTTCGAGCAACAGAACTGCGAAAATTTTGAGTTTCTCGAGCGTTTCTTACCTCCAAACTGCCATATCTCGCGAACGGATTGACCAATCCGCAAAATTTCTGATGCATCTGAAAGTAGAAACTCGCCCGATTACAACGGTATGCGTACGTTTCCCCTAGGCCGTTCTGGTTATGCTTGTCGAGCATCAGAACTGCGAAAATTTTGAGTTTCTCGAGCGTTTCTTACCTCCAAACTGCCATATCTCGCGAACGGATTGACCAATCCGCAAAATTTCTGTTGCATCTGAAAGTAGAAACTCGCCCGATTACAACTGTATGCGTACTTTTCCCCTAGCCCGTTCTAGTTATTCGTTTCGAGCAACAGAACTGCGAAAATTTTGAGTTTCTCAAGCGTTGCTTACCTCCAAACTGCCATATCTCTCGAACGGATTGACCAATCCGCAAAATTTCTGTTGCATCTAAAAGTAGAAATTCGCCCGATTACAACGGTGTGCGTACTTTTCCCCTAGGCCGTTCTAGTTATGCTTGTCGAGCATCAGAACTGCGAAAATTTTGAGTTTCTCAAGCGTTTCTTACCTCCAAACTGCCATATCTCGCGAACGGTTTGACGAATCCGCAAAATTTCTGTTGCATCTGAAAGTAGAAACTCGCCCGATTACAACTGTATGCGTACTTTTCCCCTAGCCCGTTCTAGTTATTCGTTTCGAGCAACAGAACTGCGATAATTTTGAGTTTCTCAAGCGTTGTTACGTCCAAACTGCCATATCTCGCGAACGGATTGACCAATCCGCAAAATTTCTGTTGCATCTGAAGGTAGAAACTCGCACGATTACAACGGTATGCGTACTTTTCCCCTAGGCCGTTCTAGTTATTCGTTTCGAGCATCAGAACTGCGAAAATTTTGAGTTTCTCAAGCGTTTCTTACCTCCAAACTGCCATATCTCGCGAACGGATTGACCAATCCGCAAAATTTCTGTTGCATCTGAAGGTAGAAACTCGCCCGATTACAACTCTATGCGTACTTTTCCCCTAGCCCGTCCTAGTTATTCGTTTCGAGCAACAGAACTGCGAAAATTTTGAGTTTCTCAAGCGTTGTTACGTCCAAACTGCCACATCTCGCGAACGGATTGACCAATCCGCAAAATTTCTGTTGCATCTGAAAGTAGATACTCGCCCGATTACAACGGTATGCGTACTTTTCCCCTAGGCCGTTCTAGTTATGCTTGTCGAGCATCAGAACTGCGAAAATTTTGAGTTTCTCAAGCGTTTCTTACCTCCAAACTGCCATATCTCGCGAACGGATTGACCAATCCGCAAAATTTCTGTTGCATCTGAAGGTAGAAACTCGCCCGATTACAACTCTATGCGTACTTTTCCCCTAGCCCGTTCTAGTTATTCGTTTCGAGCAACAGAACTGCGAAAATTTTGAGTTTCTCAAGCGTTGTTACGTCCAAACTGCCATATCTCGCGAACGGATTGACCAATCCGCAAAATTTCTGTTGCATCTGAAAGTAGAAACTCGCCCGATTACAACTGTATGCGTACTTTTCCCCTAGCCCGTTTTAGTTATTCGTTTCGAGTAACAGAACTGCGAAAATTTTGAGTTTCTCAAGCGTTGTTACGTCCAAACTGCCATATCTCGCGAACAGATTGACCAATCCGCAAAATTTCTGTTGCATCTGAAAGTAGAAACTCGCCCGATTACAACTGTATGCGTACTTTTCCCCTAGCCCGTTTTAGTTATTCGTTTCGAGTAACAGAACTGCGAAAATTTTGAGTTTCTCAAGCGTTGCTTACCTCCAAACTGCCATATCTCGCGAACAGATTGACCAATCCGCAAAATTTCTGTTGCATCTGAAAGTAGATACTCGCCCGATTACAACGGTATGAGTACTTTTCCCCTGCGCCATTCTAGTTATTCGTATCGAGCATCAGAACTGTGCAAATTTTCAGTTTCTCAACCGTTTCTTACCTCCAAACTGCCATATCACGCGAACGGATAGACCAATCCGCAAAATTTCTGTTGCATCTGAAAGTAGAAACTCGCCCAATTGAAACGGTATGTGTGCTTTTCCCCTGGGCCATTCTAGTTATTCGTTTCGAGCATCAGAACTGTGCAAATTTTGAGTTTCTCAACCGTTTCTTACATCCAAACTGCCATATTTCGCGAACGGATTTTCCAATCCGCAAAATTTCTGTTGCATCTGAAAGTAGAAACTCGCCCGATTACAACTGTATGCGTACTTTTCCCCTAGCCCGTCCTAGTTATTCGTTTCGAGCAACAGAACTGCGAAAATTTTGAGTTTCTCAAGCGTTGTTACGTCCAAACTGCCACATCTCGCGAACGGATTGACCAATCCGCAAAATTTCTGTTGCATCTGAAAGTAGATACTCGCCCGATTACAACGGTATGCGTACTTTTCCCCTAGGCCGTTCTAGTTATGCTTGTCGAGCATCAGAACTGCGAAAATTTTGAGTTTCTCAAGCGTTTCTTACCTCCAAACTGCCATATCTCGCGAACGGATTGACCAATCCGCAAAATTTCTGTTGCATCTGAAGGTAGAAACTCGCCCGATTACAACTCTATGCGTACTTTTCCCCTAGCCCGTTCTAGTTATTCGTTTCGAGCAACAGAACTGCGAAAATTTTGAGTTTCTCAAGCGTTGCTTACCTCCAAACTGCCATATCTCGCGAACGGATTGACCAATCCGCAAAATTTCTGTTGCATCTGAAAGTAGAAACTCGCCCGATTACAACGGTATGCGTACTTTTCCCCCAGGCCGTTCTAGTTTTTCGTTTCGAGCATCAGAACTGCGAAAATTTTGAGTTTCTCAAGCGTTTCTCACCTACAAACTGCCACATCTCGCGAACGGATTGACCATTCCGCAAAATTTCTGTTGCATCTGAAAGTATAAACTCGCCCGATTACAACACTATGCGTACTTTTCCCCTAGGCCGTTCTAGTTATTCGTTTCGAGCATCAGAACTGCGAAAATTTTGAGCTTCTCGAGCGTTTCTCACCTACAAACTGCCACATCTCGCGAACGGATTGACCAATCCGCAAAATTTCTGTTGCATCTGAAAGTAGATACTCGCCCGATTACAACGGTATGAGTACTTTTCCCCTGGGCCATTCTAGTTATTCGTTTCGAGCATCAGAACTGTGCAAATTTTCAGTTTCTCAACCGTTTCTTACCTCCAAACTGCCATATCACGCGAACGGATAGACTAATCCGCAAAATTTCTGTTGCATCTGAAAGTAGAAACTCGCCCAATTGAAACGGTATGTGTGCTTTTCCCCTGGGCCATTCTAGTTATTCGTTTCGAGCATCAGAACTGTGCAAATTTTGAGTTTCTCAACCGTTTCTTACATCCAAACTGCCATATCTCGCGAACGGATTTTCCAATCCGCAAAATTTCTGTTGCATCTGAAAGTAGAAACTCGTCCGATTACAACGGTATGCGTACTTTTCCCCTAGGCCGTTCTAGTTATTCGTTTCGAGCATCAGAACTGTGAAAATTTTTAGTTTCTCAAGCGTTTCTTACTTCCAAACTGCCATATCTCGCGAACGGATTGACCAATCCGCAATATCTCTGTTGCATCTGAAAGTAGAAACTCGCCCGATTACAACGGTATGCGTACTTTTCCCCTAGGCCGTTCTAGTTATGCTTGTCGAGCATCAGAACAGCGAAAATTTTGAGTTTCTCAAGCGTTTGTTACTTCCAAACTGCCATATCTCGCGAACGGATTGACCAATCCGCAAAATTTCTTTTGCATCTGAAGGTAGAAACTCGCCCGATTACAACGGTATGCGTACTTTTCCCCTAGGCCGTTCTTGTTATGCTTGTCGAGCATCAGAACTGCGAAAATTTTGAGTTTCTCGAGCGTTTCTTACATCCAAACTGCCATATCTCGCGAACGGATTGACCAATCCGCAAAATTTCTGTTGCATCTGAAAGTAGAAACTCGCCCGATTACAACTGTATTCGTACTTCTCCCCTAGCCCGTTCTAGTTATTCGTTTCGAGCAACAGAACTGCGAAAATTTTGAGTTTCTCAAGCGTTGCTTACCTCCATACTGCCATATCTCGCGAACGGATTGACCAATCCGCAAAATTTCTGTTGCATCTGGAAGTAGAAACTCGCCCGATTACAACACTATGAGTACTTTTCCCCTAGGCCGTTCTAGTTATTCGTTTCGAGCATCAGAACTGCGAAAATTTTGAGTTTCTCAAGCGTTTCTTACTTCCAAACTGCCATATCTCGCGAACGGATTGACCAATCCGCAAAATTTCTGTTGCATCTGAAGGTAGAAACTCGCCCGATTACAACGGTATGCGTACTTTTCCCCTAGGCCGTTCTAGTTATGCTTGTCGAGCATCAGAACTGCGAAAATTTTGAGTTTCTCGAGCGTTTCTCACCTACAAACTGCCATATCTCGCGAACGGATTTTCCAATCCGCAAAATTTCTGTTGCATCTGAAAGTAGAAACTCGTCCGATTACAACGGTATGCGTACTTTTCCTTTAGGCCGTTCTAGTTATTCGTTTCGAGCATCAGAACTGTGAAAATTTTTAGTTTCTCAAGCATTTCTTACTTCCAAACTGCCATATCTCGCGAACGCATTGACCAATCCGCAATATTTCTGTTGCATCTGAAAGTAGTAACTCGCCCGATTACAACTGTATGCGTACTTTTCCCCTAGGCCGTTCTAGTTATTCGTTTCGAGCACCAGAACTGCGAAAATTTTGAGTTTCTCAAGCGTTTCTTACTTCCAAACTGCCATATCTCGCGAACGGATTGACCAATCCGCAAAATTTCTGTTGCATCTGAAGGTAGAAACTCGCCCGATTACAAAGGTATGCGTACTTTTCCCCTAGGCCGTTCTAGTTATGCTTGTCGAGCATCAGAACTGCGAAAATTTTGAGTTTCTCAAGCGTTTCTTACCTCCAAACTGCCATATCTCGCGAACGGTTTGACGAATCCGCAAAATTTCTGTTGCATCTGAAAGTAGAAACTCGCCCGATTACAACTGTATGCGTACTTTTCCCCTAGGCCGTTCCAGTTATTCGTTTCGAGCATCAGAACTGTGAAAATTTTTAGTTTCTCAAGCGTTTCTTACTTCCAAACTGCCATATCTAGCGAACGGATTGACCAATCCGCAATATTTCTGTTGCATCTGAAAGTAGAAACTCGCCCCATTACAACGGTATGCGTACTTTTCCCCTAGGCCGTTCTAGTTATGCTTGTCGAGCATCAGAACTGCGAAAATTTTGAGTTTCTCAAGCGTTTCTTACCTCCAAACTGCCATATCTCGCGAACGGTTTGACGAATCCGCAAAATTTCTGTTGCATCTGAAGGTAGAAACTCGCCCGATTACAACGGTATGCGTACTATTCCCCTAGGCCGTTCTAGTTATTCGTTTCGAGCTTCAGAACTGCGAAAATTTTGAGTTTCTCAAGCGTTTCGTACCTCCAAACTGCCATATCTCGCGAACGGATTGACCAATCCGCAAAATTTCTGTTGCATCTGAAAGTAGAAACTCGCCCGATTACAACGGTGTGCGTACTTTTCCCCTAGGCCGTTCTAGTTATGCTTGTCGAGCATCAGAACTGCGAAAATTTTGAGTTTCTCGAGCGTTTCTTACCTCCAAACTGCCATATCTCGCGAACGGATTGACCAATCCGCAAAATTTCTGTCGCATCTGAAGGTAGAAACTCGCCCGATTACAACGGTATGCGTACTTTTCCCCTAGGCCGTTCTAGTTATGCTTGTCGAGCATCAGAACTGCGAAAATTTTGAGTTTCTCGAGCGTTTCTCACCTACAAACTGCCACATCTCGCGAACGGATTGACCAATCTGCAAAATTTCTGTTGCGTCTGAAAGTAGATACTCGCCCGATTACAACGGTATGAGTACTTTTCCCCTGGGCCTTTCTAGTTATTCGTTTCGAGCATCAGAACTGTGCAAATTTTGAGTTTCTCAACCGTTCCTTACTTCCAAACTGCCATATCTCGCGAACGGATTGACCAATCCGCAATATTTCTGTTGCATCTGAAAGTAGAAACTCGCCCGATTGCAACGGTATGCGTACTTTTCCCCTAGGCCGTCCTAGTTATGCTTGTCGAGCATCAGAACTGCGAAAATTTTGAGTTTCTCAAGCGTTTCTTACCTCCAAACTGCCATATCTCGCGAACGGTTTGACGAATCCGCAAAATTTCTGTTGCATCTGAAAGTAGAAACTCGCCCGATTACAACTGTATGCGTACTTTTCCCCTAGGCCGTTCTAGTTATTCGTTTCGAGCATCAGAACTGTGAAAATTTTTAGTTTCTCAAGCGTTTCTTACTTCCAAACTGCCATATCTAGCGAACGGATTGACCAATCCGCAATATTTCTGTTGCATCTGAAAGTAGAAACTCGCCCCATTACAACGGTATGCGTACTTTTCCCCTAGGCCGTTCTAGTTATGCTTGTCGAGCATCAGAACTGCGAAAATTTTGAGTTTCTCAAGCGTTTCTTACCTCCAAACTGCCATATCTCGCGAACGGTTTGACGAATCCGCAAAATTTCTGTTGCATCTGAAGGTAGAAACTCGCCCGATTACAACGGTATGCGTACTATTCCCCTAGGCTGTTCTAGTTATTCGTTTCGAGCTTCAGAACTGCGAAAATTTTGAGTTTCTCAAGCGTTTCGTACCTCCAAACTGCCATATCTCGCGAACGGATTGACCAATCCGCAAAATTTCTGTTGCATCTGAAAGTAGAAACTCGCCCGATTACAACGGTGTGCGTACTTTTCCCCTAGGCCGTTCTAGTTATGCTGGTCGAGCATCAGAACTGCGAAAATTTTGAGTTTCTCGAGCGTTTCTTACCTCCAAACTGCCATATCTCGCGAACGGATTGACCAATCCGCAAAATTTCTGTCGCATCTGAAAGTAGAAGCTCGCCCGATTACAACTGTATGCGTACTTTTCCCCTAGCCCGTTCTAGTTATTCGTTTCGAGCATCAGAACTGTGAAAATTTTGAGTTTCTCAACCGTTTCTTACCTCCAAACTGCCATATCTCGCGAACGAATAGACCAATCCGCAAAATTTCTGTTGCATCTGAAAGTAGAAACTCGCCCAATTGAAACGGTATGTGTGCTTTTCCCCTGGGCCATTCTAGTTATTCGTTTCGAGCATCAGAACTGTGCAAATTTTGAGTTTCTCAACCGTTTCTTACCTCCAAACTGCCATATCTCGCGAACGGATTTTCCAATCCGCAAAATTTCTCTTACATCTGAAAGTAGAAACTCGTCCGATTACAACGGCATGCGTACTTTTCCCCTAGGCAGTTCTAGTTATTCGTTTCGAGCATCAGAACAGTGAAAATTTTTAGTTTCTCAAGCGTTTCTTACTTCCAAACTGCCATATCTCGCGAACGGATTGACCAATCCGCAATATTTCTGTTGCATCTGAAAGTAGAAACTCGCCCGATTACAACGGTATGCGTACTTTTCCCCTAGGCCGTTCTAGTTATGCTTGTCGAGCATCAGAACTGCGAAAATTTTGAGTTTCTCGAGCGTTTCGTACCTCCAAACTGCCATATCTCGCGAAAGGATTGACCAATCCGCAAAATTTCTGTTGCATCTGAAAGTAGAAACTCGCCCGATTACAACACTATGCGTACTTTTCCCCTAAGCCGTTCTAGTTATTCGTTTCGAGCATCAGAACTGCGAAAATTTTGAGTTTCTCAAGCGTTTCTTACTTCCAAACTGCCATATCTCGCGAACGGATTGACCAATCCGCAAAATTTCTGTTGCATCTGAAGGTAGAAACTCGCCCGATTACAACGGTATGCGTACTTTTCCCCTAGGCCGTTCTAGTTATGCTTGTCGAGCATCAGAACTGCGAAAATTTTGAGTTTCTCGAGCGTTTCTCACCTACAAACTGCCACATCTCGCGAACGGATTGACCAATCCGCAAAATTTCTGTTGCGTCTGAAAGTAGATACTCGCCCGATTACAATGGTATGAGTACTTTTCCCCTGGGCCATTCTAGTTATTCGTTTCGAGCATCAGAACTGTGCAAATTTTGAGTTTCTCAACCGTTTCTTACCTCCAAACTGCCATATCTCGCGAACGGATTTTCCAATCCGCAAAATTTCTGTTGCATCTGAAGGTAGAAACTCGCCCGATTACAACGGTATGAGTACTTTTCCCCTGGGCCATTCTAGTTATTCGTTTCGAGCATCAGAACTGTGCAAATTTTGAGTTTCTCAAGCGTTTCTTACCTCCAAACTGCCATATCTCGCGAACGGTTTGACGAATCCGCAAAATTTCTGTTGCATCTGAAAGTAGAAACTCGCCCGATTACAACGGTGTGCGTACTTTTCCCCTAGGCCGTTCTAGTTATGCTTGTCGAGCATCAGAACTGCGAAAATTTTGAGTTTCTCGAGCGTTCCTTACCTCCAAACTGCCATATCTCGCGAACGGATTGACCAATCCGCAAAATTTCTGTTGCATCTGAAAGTAGAAACTCGCCCGATTACAACTATATGCGTACTTTTCCCCTAGCCCGTTCTAGTTATTCGTTTCGAGCAACAGAACTGCGAAAATTTTGAGTTTCTCAAGCGTAGCTTACCTCCAAACTGCCATATCTCGCGAACGGATTGACCAATCCGCAAAATATCTGTTGCATCTGAAAGTAGAAACTCGCCCGATTACAACGGTGTGCGTACTTTTCCCCTAGGCCGTTCTAGTTATGCTTGTCGAGCATCAGAACTGCGAAAATTTTGAGTTTCTCGAGCGTTTCTTACCTCCAAACTGCCATATCTCGCGAACGGATTGACCAATCCGCAAAATTTCTGTTGCATCTGAAAGTAGAGACTCGCCCGATTACAACACTATGCGTACTTTTCCCCTAGGCCGTTCTAGTTATTCGTTTCGAGCATCAGAACTGCGAAAATTTTGAGTTTCTCAAGCGTTTCTTACATCCAAACTGCCATATCTCGCGAACGGATTGACCAATCCGCAAAATTTCTGTTGCATCTGAAGCTAGAAACTCGCCCGATTACAACGGTATGCGTACTTTTCCCCTAGGCCGTTCTAGTTATTCGTTTCGAGCATCAGAACTGCGAAAATTTTGAGTTTCTCGAGCGTTTCTTACCTCCAAACTGCCATATCTCGCGAACGGATTGACGAATCCGCAAAATTTCTGTTGCATCTGAAAGTAGAAGCTCGCCCGATTACAACGGTGTGCGTACTTTTCCCCTAGGCCGTTCTAGTTATGCTTGTCGAGCATCAGAACTGCGAAAATTTTGAGTTTCTCGAGCGTTTCTTACCTCCAAACTGCCATATCTCGCGAACGGATTGACCAATCCGCAAAATTTTTGTTGCATCTGAAGGTAGAAACTCGCCCGATTACAACGGTATGCGTACTTTTCCCCTAGGCCGTTCTAGTTATGCTTGTCGAGCATCAGAACTGCGAAAATTTTGAGTTTCTCAAGCGTTTCTTACCTCCAAACTGCCATATCTCGCGAACGGTTTGACGAATCCGCAAAATTTCTGTTGCATCTGAAGGTAGAAACTCGCCCGATTACAACGGTATGCGTACTATTCCCCTAGGCCGTTCTAGTTATTCGTTTCGAGCTTCAGAACTGCGAAAATTTTGAGTTTCTCAAGCGTTTCGTACCTCCAAACTGCCATATCTCGCGAACGGATTGACCAATCCGCAAAATTTCTGTTGCATCTGAAAGTAGAAACTCGTCCGATTACAACGGCATGCGTACTTTTCCCCTAGGCAGTTCTAGTTATTCGTTTCGAGCATCAGAACAGTGAAAATTTTTAGTTTCTCAAGCGTTTCTTACTTCCAAACTGCCATATCTCGCGAACGGATTGACCAATCCGCAATATTTCTGTTGCATCTGAAAGTAGAAACTCGCCCGATTACAACGGTATGCGTACTTTTCCCCTAGGCCGTTCTAGTTATGCTTGTCGAGCATCAGAACTGCGAAAATTTTGAGTTTCTCGAGCGTTTCGTACCTCCAAACTGCCATATCTCGCGAAAGGATTGACCAATCCGCAAAATTTCTGTTGCATCTGAAAGTAGAAACTCGCCCGATTACAACACTATGCGTACTTTTCCCCTAAGCCGTTCTAGTTATTCGTTTCGAGCATCAGAACTGCGAAAATTTTGAGTTTCTCAAGCGTTTCTTACTTCCAAACTGCCATATCTCGCGAACGGATTGACCAATCCGCAAAATTTCTGTTGCATCTGAAGGTAGAAACTCGCCCGATTACAACGGTATGCGTACTTTTCCCCTAGGCCGTTCTAGTTATGCTTGTCGAGCATCAGAACTGCGAAAATTTTGAGTTTCTCGAGCGTTTCTCACCTACAAACTGCCACATCTCGCGAACGGATTGACCAATCCGCAAAATTTCTGTTGCGTCTGAAAGTAGATACTCGCCCGATTACAATGGTATGAGTACTTTTCCCCTGGGCCATTCTAGTTATTCGTTTCGAGCATCAGAACTGTGCAAATTTTGAGTTTCTCAACCGTTTCTTACCTCCAAACTGCCATATCTCGCGAACGGATTTTCCAATCCGCAAAATTTCTGTTGCATCTGAAGGTAGAAACTCGCCCGATTACAACGGTATGAGTACTTTTCCCCTGGGCCATTCTAGTTATTCGTTTCGAGCATCAGAACTGTGCAAATTTTGAGTTTCTCAAGCGTTTCTTACCTCCAAACTGCCATATCTCGCGAACGGTTTGACGAATCCGCAAAATTTCTGTTGCATCTGAAAGTAGAAACTCGCCCGATTACAACGGTGTGCGTACTTTTCCCCTAGGCCGTTCTAGTTATGCTTGTCGAGCATCAGAACTGCGAAAATTTTGAGTTTCTCGAGCGTTCCTTACCTCCAAACTGCCATATCTCGCGAACGGATTGACCAATCCGCAAAATTTCTGTTGCATCTGAAAGTAGAAACTCGCCCGATTACAACTATATGCGTACTTTTCCCCTAGCCCGTTCTAGTTATTCGTTTCGAGCAACAGAACTGCGAAAATTTTGAGTTTCTCAAGCGTAGCTTACCTCCAAACTGCCATATCTCGCGAACGGATTGACCAATCCGCAAAATATCTGTTGCATCTGAAAGTAGAAACTCGCCCGATTACAACGGTGTGCGTACTTTTCCCCTAGGCCGTTCTAGTTATGCTTGTCGAGCATCAGAACTGCGAAAATTTTGAGTTTCTCGAGCGTTTCTTACCTCCAAACTGCCATATCTCGCGAACGGATTGACCAATCCGCAAAATTTCTGTTGCATCTGAAAGTAGAAACTCGCCCGATTACAACACTATGCGTACTTTTCCCCTAGGCCGTTCTAGTTATTCGTTTCGAGCATCAGAACTGCGAAAATTTTGAGTTTCTCAAGCGTTTCTTACATCCAAACTGCCATATCTCGCGAACGGATTGACCAATCCGCAAAATTTCTGTTGCATCTGAAGCTAGAAACTCGCCCGATTACAACGGTATGCGTACTTTTCCCCTAGGCCGTTCTAGTTATTCGTTTCGAGCATCAGAACTGCGAAAATTTTGAGTTTCTCGAGCGTTTCTTACCTCCAAACTGCCATATCTCGCGAACGGATTGACGAATCCGCAAAATTTCTGTTGCATCTGAAAGTAGAAGCTCGCCCGATTACAACGGTGTGCGTACTTTTCCCCTAGGCCGTTCTAGTTATGCTTGTCGAGCATCAGAACTGCGAAAATTTTGAGTTTCTCGAGCGTTTCTTACCTCCAAACTGCCATATCTCGCGAACGGATTGACCAATCCGCAAAATTTTTGTTGCATCTGAAGGTAGAAACTCGCCCGATTACAACGGTATGCGTACTTTTCCCCTAGGCCGTTCTAGTTATGCTTGTCGAGCATCAGAACTGCGAAAATTTTGAGTTTCTCAAGCGTTTCTTACCTCCAAACTGCCATATCTCGCGAACGGTTTGACGAATCCGCAAAATTTCTGTTGCATCTGAAGGTAGAAACTCGCCCGATTACAACGGTATGCGTACTATTCCCCTAGGCCGTTCTAGTTATTCGTTTCGAGCTTCAGAACTGCGAAAATTTTGAGTTTCTCAAGCGTTTCGTACCTCCAAACTGCCATATCTCGCGAACGGATTGACCAATCCGCAAAATTTCTGTTGCATCTGAAAGTAGAAACTCGCCCGATTACAACGGTGTGCGTACTTTTCCCCTAGGCCGTTCTAGTTATGCTTGTCGAGCATCAGAACTGCGAAAATTTTGAGTTTCTCGAGCGTTTCTTACCTCCAAACTGCCATATCTCGCGAACGGATTGACCAATCCGCAAAATTTCTGTCGCATCTGAAGGTAGAAACTCGCCCGATTACAACGGTATGCGTACTTTTCCCCTAGGCCGTTCTAGTTATGCTTGTCGAGCATCAGAACTGCGAAAATTTTGAGTTTCTCGAGCGTTTCTCACCTACAAACTGCCACATCTCGCGAACGGATTGACCAATCTGCAAAATTTCTGTTGCGTCTGAAAGTAGATACTCGCCCGATTACAACGGTATGAGTACTTTTCCCCTGGGCCATTCTAGTTATTCGTTTCGAGCATCAGAACTGTGCAAATTTTGAGTTTCTCAACCGTTTCTTACTTCCAAACTGCCATATCTCGCGAACGGATTGACCAATCCGCAATATTTCTGTTGCATCTGAAAGTAGAAACTCGCCCGATTGCAACGGTATGCGTACTTTTCCCCTAGGCCGTTCTAGTTATGCTTGTCGAGCATCAGAACTGCGAAAATTTTGAGTTTCTCAAGCGTTTCTTACCTCCAAACTGCCATATCTCGCGAACGGTTTGACGAATCCGCAAAATTTCTGTTGCATCTGAAAGTAGAAACTCGCCCGATTACAACTGTATGCGTACTTTTCCCCTAGGCCGTTCTAGTTATTCGTTTCGAGCATCAGAACTGTGAAAATTTTTAGTTTCTCAAGCGTTTCTTACTTCCAAACTGCCATATCTAGCGAACGGATTGACCAATCCGCAATATTTCTGTTGCATCTGAAAGTAGAAACTCGCCCCATTACAACGGTATGCGTACTTTTCCCCTAGGCCGTTCTAGTTATGCTTGTCGAGCATCAGAACTGCGAAAATTTTGAGTTTCTCAAGCGTTTCTTACCTCCAAACTGCCATATCTCGCGAACGGTTTGACGAATCCGCAAAATTTCTGTTGCATCTGAAGGTAGAAACTCGCCCGATTACAACGGTATGCGTACTATTCCCCTAGGCTGTTCTAGTTATTCGTTTCGAGCTTCAGAACTGCGAAAATTTTGAGTTTCTCAAGCGTTTCGTACCTCCAAACTGCCATATCTCGCGAACGGATTGACCAATCCGCAAAATTTCTGTTGCATCTGAAAGTAGAAACTCGCCCGATTACAACGGTGTGCGTACTTTTCCCCTAGGCCGTTCTAGTTATGCTTGTCGAGCATCAGAACTGCGAAAATTTTGAGTTTCTCGAGCGTTTCTTACCTCCAAACTGCCATATCTCGCGAACGGATTGACCAATCCGCAAAATTTCTGTCGCATCTGAAAGTAGAAGCTCGCCCGATTACAACTGTATGCGTACTTTTCCCCTAGCCCGTTCTAGTTATTCGTTTCGAGCATCAGAACTGTGAAAATTTTGAGTTTCTCAACCGTTTCTTACCTCCAAACTGCCATATCTCGCGAACGAATAGACCAATCCGCAAAATTTCTGTTGCATCTGAAAGTAGAAACTCGCCCAATTGAAACGGTATGTGTGCTTTTCCCCTGGGCCATTCTAGTTATTCGTTTCGAGCATCAGAACTGTGCAAATTTTGAGTTTCTCAACCGTTTCTTACCTCCAAACTGCCATATCTCGCGAACGGATTTTCCAATCCGCAAAATTTCTCTTACATCTGAAAGTAGAAACTCGTCCGATTACAACGGCATGCGTACTTTTCCCCTAGGCCGTTCTAGTTATTCGTTTCGAGCATCAGAACAGTGAAAATTTTTAGTTTCTCAAGCGTTTCTTACTTCCAAACTGCCATATCTCGCGAACGGATTGACCAATCCGCAATATTTCTGTTGCATCTGAAAGTAGAAACTCGCCCGATTACAACGGTATGCGTACTTTTCCCCTAGGCCGTTCTAGTTATGCTTGTCGAGCATCAGAACTGCGAAAATTTTGAGTTTCTCGAGCGTTTCGTACCTCCAAACTGCCATATCTCGCGAAAGGATTGACCAATCCGCAAAATTTCTGTTGCATCTGAAAGTAGAAACTCGCCCGATTACAACACTATGCGTACTTTTCCCCTAAGCCGTTCTAGTTATTCGTTTCGAGCATCAGAACTGCGAAAATTTTGAGTTTCTCAAGCGTTTCTTACTTCCAAACTGCCATATCTCGCGAACGGATTGACCAATCCGCAAAATTTCTGTTGCATCTGAAGGTAGAAACTCGCCCGATTACAACGGTATGCGTACTTTTCCCCTAGGCCGTTCTAGTTATGCTTGTCGAGCATCAGAACTGCGAAAATTTTGAGTTTCTCGAGCGTTTCTCACCTACAAACTGCCACATCTCGCGAACGGATTGACCAATCCGCAAAATTTCTGTTGCGTCTGAAAGTAGATACTCGCCCGATTACAATGGTATGAGTACTTTTCCCCTGGGCCATTCTAGTTATTCGTTTCGAGCATCAGAACTGTGCAAATTTTGAGTTTCTCAACCGTTTCTTACCTCCAAACTGCCATATCTCGCGAACGGATTGACCAATCCGCAAAATTTCTGTTGCATCTGAAAGTAGAAACTCGCCCGATTACAACGGTATGTGTACTTTTCCCCTAGGCCATTCTAGTTATTCGTGTCGAGCATCAGAACTGTGCAAGTTTTGAGTTTCTCGAGCGTTTCTCACCTACAAACTGCCACATCTCGCGAACGGATTGACCAATCCGCAAAATTTCTGTTGCGTCTGAAAGTAGATACTCGCCCGATTACAACCGTATGAGTACTTTTCCCCTGGGCCATTCTAGTTATTCGTTTCGAGCATCAGAACTGTGCAAATTTTGAGTTTCTCAACCGTTTCTTACCTCCAAACTGCCATATCTCGCGAACGGATTGACGAATCCGCAAAATTTCTGTTGCATCTGAAAGTAGAAACTCGCCCGATTACAACGGTGTGCGTACTTTTCCCCTAGGCCGTTCTAGTTATGCTTGTCGAGCATCAGAACTGCGAAAATTTTGAGTTTCTCGAGCGTTTCTTACCTCCAAACTGCCATATCTCGCGAACGGATTGACCAATCCGCAAAATTTCTGTTGCATCTGAAGGTAGAAACTCGCCCGATTACAACGGTATGCGTACGTTTCCCCTAGGCCGTTCTTGTTATTCGTTTCGAGCATCAGAACTGCGAAAATTTTGAGTTTCTCAAGCGTTTCTTACTTCCAAACTGCCATATCTCGCGAACGGATTGACCAATCCGCAAAACTTCTGTTGCATCTGAAAGTAGAAACTCGCCCGATTACAACGGTATGCGTACTTTTCCCCTAGGCCGTTCTAGTTATGCTTGTCGAGCATCAGAACTGCGAAAATTTTGAGTTTCTCGAGCGTTTCTTACCTCCAAACTGCCATATCTCGCGAACGGATTGACCAATCCGCAAAATTTCTGTTGCATCTGAAAGTAGAAACTCGCCCGATCACAACACTATGCGTACTTTTCCCCTAGGCCGTTCTAGTTATTCGTTTCGAGCATCAGAACTGCGAAAATTTTGAGTTTCTCAAGCGTTTCTTACATCCAAACTGCCATATCTCGCGAACGGATTGACCAATCCGCAAAATTTCTGTTGCATCTGAAGCTAGAAACTCGCCCGATTACAACGGTATGCGTACTTTTCCCCTAGGCCGTTCTAGTTATTCGTTTCGAGCATCAGAACTGCGAAAATTTTGAGTTTCTCGAGCGTTTCTTACCTCCAAACTGCCATATCTCGCGAACGGATTGACGAATCCGCAAAATTTCTGTTGCATCTGAAAGTAGAAGCTCGCCCGATTACAACGGTGTGCGTACTTTTCCCCTAGGCCGTTCTAGTTATGCTTGTCGAGCATCAGAACTGCGAAAATTTTGAGTTTCTCGAGCGTTTCTTACCTCCAAACTGCCATATCTCGCGAACGGATTGACCAATCCGCAAAATTTTTGTTGCATCTGAAGGTAGAAACTCGCCCGATTACAACGGTATGCGTACTTTTCCCCTAGGCCGTTCTAGTTATGCTTGTCGAGCATCAGAACTGCGAAAATTTTGAGTTTCTCGAGCGTTTCTCACCTACAAACTGCCACATCTCGCGAACGGATTGACCAATCTGCAAAATTTCTGTTGCGTCTGAAAGTAGATACTCGCCCGATTACAACGGTATGAGTACTTTTCCCCTGGGCCATTCTAGTTATTCGTTTCGAGCATCAGAACTGTGCAAATTTTGAGTTTCTCAACCGTTTCTTACCTCCAAACTGCCATATCTCGCGAACGGATAGACCAATCCGCAAAATTTCTGTTGCATCTGAAAGTAGAAACTCGCCCAATTGAAACGGTATGTGTGCTTTTCCCCTGGGCCATTCTAGTTATTCGTTTCGAGCATCAGAACTGTGCAAATTTTGAGTTTCTCAACCGTTCCTTACCTCCAAACTGCCATATCTCGCGAACGGATTTTCCAATCCGCAAAATTTCTCTTGCATCTGAAAGTAGAAACTCGTCCGATTACAATGGTATGCGTACTTTTCCCCTAGGCCGTTCTAGTTATTCGTTTCGAGCATCAGAACTGTGAAAATTT